>NC_041381.1:129263949-129281795 GCF_002162155.2 Triticum dicoccoides | reverse complement strand
GGCGGCAGTATTTAAGGAGGGGGCTGCTCCGGCTTGGGGAAGGGGAGTGACCAGGGAGGAGTCCGGCTCGGGCTCCCCTCGGCGTCTGTGAAGCGCACGGCGGCGCGCGCGGGGAAGGCGGCGGCGAGGTGCGGGCCGGCCTGGCTGGGCCTTGGGCCTGGTCGGGCGCGGGCGCAAGTTTTTTTTTAAAAAAAATCCCCGGAACTTAGGAAAATCCTAAAAAAAATAAATAAAAATCTAAAAAATACCAAAATAAATTTTCACCGTCTAAATGAAATATTTAGGACGAGGTGAACATTTCCTTGGCCCTAAATGCAATTTTGGAAAACGTGCAAATTTTTCTAATGCAAATAAAATCCGAAAAAATCAGATAAGATCAAAATAAATGACTTTAACATTTTTCCTCCAATATTTCAATTATTTTGGAGAAGTCATATTATCTCCTCTCATTTATTTTTGGTACGAAATATTTTTCGGAGAAAGAATAATTAAAATCAAAAATCCTCGTTTCATTATTTGGTACGAAAATCCAAATATGAGATCGAAGAATCCCCAACTCTCTCCGAGGGTCCTTGAGTTGCTCAGGATTTCGAGGATTGCAAAACGAAAAATAAATAGAATATGATATGCATGAATGACCTATGTATAACATTCCAAATTAAGAATTTGGGATGTTACAAACCTACCCCCCTTAAGATGAATCTCGCCCTCGAGATTCGGGTTGGTCAGAAAATAGGTGCGGGTGGTCCTTGCGAAGATCATCCTCTCTTTCCCAGGTGGCTTCATCCTTCGTATGGTGGCTCCACTGAACTTTGCAGAACTTGATGACCTTACTGCGAGTTACTCGGCTGGCAAACTCAGGAATCTTCACTCGCTTCTCCTCATAGGTCAAATCATTGTCTAGCTGAATCGTCTCCAATGGTACGGTATCTCTTAATGGTATATCAGCCATCTCTGCATGGCATTTCTTCAGCTATGAGACGTGGAACACATCGTGAACTCCGAATAGTCCTTCGGGTAATTCCAACTTGTAGGCAACTTCTCCCATCCGTTCCAAAACGCGATACGGTCCTACAAATCTCGGGGCTAATTTACCCTTAACTCCAAAACGTTTCACACCTCGCAAGGGTGATACTCGCAGATATGCTCTATCTCCAATTTCATAAGTTACCTCCTTGCGTTTCGAGTCCGCGTAGCTTTTCTGCCTTGACTGAGCTACCTTCAGTCTGTCGCGAATCAATTTAACTTTCTCCTCAGACTCCTTGATCAAGTCTGGTCCGAACAACTGCCGGTCTCCTACCTCATCCCACATTAACGGGGTCTTGCATCTGCGTCCATACAAAGCTTCGAACGGTGCCATCTTCAAACTAGCTTGGTAGTTGTTGTTGTATGAAAATTTTGCGTAAGGTAAATTGTCATCCCAACTAGATCCATAATCTAGCGCGCACGCTCTTAACATATCTTCCAGTATCTGGTTAACTCTCTCAGTCTGACCATCAGTCTGTGGGTGGAAGGCTGTGCTGAACTCCAATCTAGTACCCAAGGTCTGGTGTAACTGATGCCAAAACTTTGAAGTGAACTGAGTACCTCTATCTGATGCTCCTTGGAACTCCATGCAAACATACAATTCGGATCATATATATCTTGGCCAACTTGGCACTTGTATAGGTAGTTTTCACTGGAATAAAGTGGGCCACTTTAGTCAAACGATCCACTACTACCCATATTGAGTCATAACTTGCTTTGGTCCTGGGTAGTCCGGTGATAAAGTCCATACCAAGTTTATCCCACTTCCATTCGGGTATCGGCATTGGCTGTAACAGTCCGGCGGGTTTCTGATGCTCTGCCTTCACTCTCTGACATACATCACACACGGCTACATACTCGGCAATGTCCTTCTTCATACCAGTCCACCAGAAATGTTCCTTCAAATCCAAGTACATCTTGGTGTTTCCGGGGTGTATCGAGTATGGTGAGTCATGGGCCTCCTGAAGTATTAACTTCCTGATCTCAGTGTTATTGGGTACATAAACCCGGTCCTCAAACCACAAGGTATCGTGCTCATCTTCGCGAAAACCTTTGGCCTTTCCTTCGCTCATCTTCTCCTTTATTTCAGCAATCTCTGGGTCTTCCTTCTGAGCTTCTCGAATTTTGTTCAACAAGGTTGACTGAACCTCCAATGTTGCCACAAAACCTCTTGGAACTATTTCCAGTCGAAGTTCCATGATATCCTTAGCTAACTCCTTTGGCAAACCCTTGCTCTCGAGCATATTGGCATAACTCTTCCGGCTCAAGGCGTCGGCTACAACATTGGCCTTTCCCGGGTGATAGTGTAGCTTCATGTCATAATCCTTTATAAGTTCCAACCATCTCCTTTGTCTAAGGTTCAGCTCCTTTTGTGTGAAAATGTACTTCAAGCTTTTATGATTCGTGTACACATCACAACGATTTCCAATAAGATAATGTCTCCATGTCTTCAATGCATGCACTACAGCTGCTAATTCCAAATCATGCGTGGCATAGTTCAACTCATGAGGCTTTAGTTGTCGTGAGGCATACGAAACAACCTTACCATCCTGCATAAGCACACATCCCAGTCCCAAACAAGAGGCGTCATAATACACTTGAAACTCCTTATGAATATCTGGCAAGGTTAACACTGGGGCTGTAGTCAAGCGTTTCTTCAACTCCTGGAAACTTGCCTCGCAATCCTCTGTCCATATAAACTTATTGTCCTTCTTCAATAGTTCAGTCATTGGTTTTGCCAGCTTGGAAATTTTTTCAATGAATCTCCGATAATATCCTGCAAGTCCAAGGAAACTGCGGATCTCGCCAACTGAAGTGGGTGCCAACCATTCAGTGACTGACTGAACCTTGCTGGGGTCCACTGCTATACCTTCTCCTGATATAACATGCCCAAGAAATCCAACCTCCTTCAACCAAAATTCACACTTACTGAATTTGGCGTATAACTGGTGTTCTCTGGGTTTCTCAAGAACTAACCGCAAATGCTTCTTGTGTTCCTCTTCATTTCTCGAGTATACCATGATATCATCGATAAACACTACTACAAACTTGTCCAAATACTCCATGAACACTTTGTTCATCATACTCATAAAATAAGCAGGGGCGTTTGTCCGTCCAAACGACATGACTGTATACTCGTATAATCCATACCGCGTAGTGAATGCTGTCTTGGGTATATCCTTCTCTCGGATCTTTAACTGATGGTATCCTGATCGCAGATCAATCTTCGAAAACACCTTCGCTCCTTGCAGCTGATCGAACAGGTCATTGATCATTGGTAGTGGATATTTGTTCTTTATCGTTACTTCATTCAGAGCTCGGTAATCAACAACCATCCTCAGGGATTTATCCTTCTTCTCTCCCAAAAGTACTGGGGCTCCCCAAGGTGACGAACTTCTACGAATGTAACCCTTCTCCAACAACTCTTTGATCTGCTTCTTAATTTCCTCCAAGTCGTTTGCTGGCATCCGATAGGGTCTCTTGGATATTGGCCCTTTACCTGGCAATAGCTGTATCAAAAACTCGATGTCTCGATCCGGTGGCACTCCTGGTAACTCCTTGGGGAAAACATCCGGAAAATCCTTTACTATAGGTACTTCCTCCTGTACAACTCCCGTGAGGGCGTTTACTTGGCTCCTCCTAGGCACATGCCTAGATACATACTTAATCCTTTTTCCCTCCGGGGTGGTAAGATAAATTGACTTGCTAGCACAGTCAATACTTCCTTCATACTTTGACATCCAGTCCATACCTAATATCACGTCCAATCCTTGTGACTCCAAGATGATTAGGTCGGACGGAAAAACATGTGCTCCAATGGTTAAAGGTATCTAGTTGCACCACCGGCTAGCCATATATTCAGCTCGAGGCAAGCTTACTAAAAGAGGGGTCCTTCGAGTTTGGGTTGGTAATTTAAACTTTTCCACAAATCCCCTTGATATGTATGAATGTGATGCTCCAGTATCGATACGAACAATTGCGGTAAATGACTGAACCAAAAACTTACCTATTACCGCGTCCAGCTGCTCTTCAACTTCCTCCATGTTAACGTGGTTCACTTGTCCTTTGTTGAATGGATTAGGCTTCTTTCTGGCACTCCCGTTTCCATTTCCATTCCTTCCATCAGGGCAATCATTCGCATAATGCCTAGTGAGGGAGTCCCGGATTAGGGGGGTGTCCGGATAGCCGGACTACCATCATCGGCCGGACTATCATCATCATCGACCGGACTCCAAGACTATGAAGATACAAGATTGAAGACTTCGTCCCGTGTCCGGATGGGACTTTTCTTGGCGTGGAAGGCAAGCTTGGCGATATGGATACGTAGATCTCCTACTATTGTAACCGGCTCTATGTAACCCTAGCCCTCTCCGCTGTCTATATAAACCGGATGGCTCTAGTCCGTAGGACGCAACAACAACCATTACAATCATACCATAGGCTAGCTTCTAGGGTTTAGCCTCCTTGATATCGTGGTAGATCCACTCTTGTCAACATCCACAATATCAATATCAATCAAGCAGGACGTAGGGTTTTACCTCCATCAAGAGGGCCCGAACCTGGTTAAAACATCGTGTCCCTTGTCTCCTGTTACCATCCGCCTAGACGCACAGTTCGGGACCCCCTACCAGAGATCCGCCGGTTTTGACACCAACATTGGTGCTTTCATTGAGAGTTCCTCTGTGTCGTCACCGATAGGCTTGATGGCCTCTTCAATCGACAATGACGCAGTCCTGGGTGAGACTTTTCTCCCCGGACAGATCTTCGTATTAGGCGGCTTCGCACTGCGGGCCAACTCACTTGGCCATCTGGAGCAGATCGAAAGCTACGCCCCTGGCCGTCAGGTCAGGTTTGGAAGCCTAAACTTCACGGCCAATATCCGCGGGGACTTGATCTTCGATGGATCTGAGCCACAGCCAAGCGTACCGCGCTGTCACGATGGGCACGACCTAACTCTGCCGCCGGACAGCACCTTGGAGGCCGCACACGAATCCGCTCCGACCCATAGTCCGGAGCCGATCGCACGGATCGAGGACGGATGGCTGGACACCGCCTCGGGAGCTGCAACTTCCACGGCGACGGAGCCGAACACTTACCTTGTCCCGCATAAAGCCCATGACTCCGAGGTGCCGGACCCCCTGCCGGACTCTGAACCTCCTGCACCCCTGCCAGTCGAATCCGATTGGGCGCCGATCATGGAGTTCACCGCTGCGGACACCTTTCAGCACTCACCCTTCGGCGATATCTTAAATTCGCTGAAGCATCTCTCACTATCCGGAGAGCCCTGGCCGAACTAAGGCCAGGATGGTCGGGACGCGGACAATGAAGAAATTCAAAGCCCACCCACCACCCACTTTGTAGCCACCGTCTTTCCGCACTTATAGCAAGTAACCTGAATCTGGTCTCTCTTGGAGGGTGTGGCTGGATTGGGGCGATTCTGATTGTTGTTAGCTCCGTTCCCATTCCCATTCTTAGCACTGTTGTGATTATGCGATCCTCCTCCAGTGTGGTTGTGACCTCCATGATTATAAGCCCTCCCGTATTCGGGGTTAAGCGAGGCTTATGCTGAGCTCCTAAGTTATACTTCCACCGACCATAATTCCTCTTACGGCTCTCAATCTGCTGCTGCTTCCCTTCAATCATAAGGGCCTTATCTACCAACTCCTGGTAGTTGTTGAAAGTTGCCACCATCAACTGCATACTCATATCATCATTCAACCCTTCCATAAACTTCTCCTGCTTCACGGCATCTGTGGCCACATCATCAGGAGCATAGCGCGATAGTTTGCTAAAATCATCCATGTACTGACCTACAGTACGGTTCCCCTGATGTAAATTGCGGAACTCCCGTTTCTTCATCTGCATAGCTCCAGTGGAAACATGGGCAGTACGAAAGGCCTGCTGAAACTGTGCCCATGTGACCGTGTCGATAGGATAAGTGGATGTGAAATTCTCCCACCATGCTGCTGCTGGTCCATCCAATTGGTGTGCGGCAAAACGCACCTTCTCCGCATCTGTGCATCCAGCGGTGGTCAACTCCCTTCCGATACGGCGTAGCAAATCATCAGCTACTATTGGCTCGGTGCTACTGGAAAACACCGGCGGTTGTAACCTTAGGAAGTGGGCTAGGTTGTCTGCTGGTGGAGGGTTATTGTTGTTATTGTTGTTGCCCTGGTTCTGAACTAGCAATTGCATCAAGGTATTCTGCTGCTGGATCAACTAGGTGAGCTCCGGCGAGAAAGCAAAACCGGTGTCACGTCTCGGAGGCATCTGAGGGGTTTAGGGGGAAGAGATTAGAATAGAAGAAAGGTCTAGTGAGAAAGCACTACCCATATGCACATCAGACAATCAATCATAACACTCAATCAATCAAGCAAGGGCTTACAACGATCTAGAACTAGCGCAAAAGTGATCTATTACATGGGGAAAGATACTACTAGTATTTGGTGGTCATCTAAAAATTTTGATCAGTGGAAGATTCCATAATGTCGGCTCTAGCTTCATCTTCATAATCATCATCACTAGGATCAGAATCAGTGTCGTCGATGATTATGTAGTTGTCTGGACAAGTGGGGTCGTCATCTTCGTCTTCTGGTGCTGGTCCTCCCATGAATACTCCGATCTTCTTAACCAAGTCGTCGTTCTTCTCCAGTAGTGTCTTGATTTCCTCCTCCTATCCGTTGCGGGTGAACTTGAGTTCTTCCTCTAGCTCGATGATCCTAGTCTTTGCCTTCTTCAACTCCATCATGTCTGCGCACATCTGGTTCTCCTATCATCGAATGTGCTGGTTTTGCTCCTGGATAAAAGCTGCAATGGATCTATCCTTCTTGGTGTTGATCATCTCCCATTGCTCATCCCGGTGCCCACATATTTGATAAATGGTGTCCTTGAGTTCCTTATTGTAGACTTCTCCAATGCGTCCCATGGTAATCTGAGCTGCCATGCTCTTGCCTAGGCTCCAGGTTGGTGCATCGAAAGAAAATTCTATGGGTTTAGAAGTTGGCGAAAACGTCCTTCCTGGTACTTGTACTTGAATCATCCGGCGCTCCTCTTCTGGTAGGGTGGCATTGTACGTCCCGGTGAAACTGGGTATCCCATTGCTCAAGTATCTAGTGACTTCCTTCAAGTGGCGTCCAAAAGGTGTATCCTCGTCTGGTTGCGCAAACTTGTTCTTCATCTCCGGCATCATAAAGAGTGGAAAAAGAGAAGAGAAATCAGAAATGAGTAGAGAAGAGTGACCTATGGTTTGTCTTAATGGTCGTGTCCTACACTCAGTGTGTGCTCTGATACCATCTTGTAGCGACCTGACCTCAGACGGTCAAGTCTCTGTGCATCAGTGTCATCCCTGGATCAGTAATGCTGACACGCATAGTACTCGAAGGATTTATAAAAGAGTAGCAATCACACACTTATTACATCGAATGTCCCCAAAAGAGAACTTATTACAATAATATGGCTTAAGGCCATCTAATGCGAAAACAGCGGAAGGCTTGGAAGATAAAGTGAGTCCATCAACTCCAATGGCATAGCTGAGCTGCACGGCAACGACCTAACGAACCTTACTCCTCGTCTGAAAAGTCTGCAACATAATACGTTGCAGCCCGAGAATGGGTCAGCACATGGAATATGCTGGCAATATAGCACAGTAGAATGAAAATAGAACAATGCTAATACTACATGCATATTTGGCTGGTGGAAAGCTCTATGGTTATAGTTTTGCATAAAGCCAATTTTTCCCTACTACAAAGGAATAAATTTGATTTAACTATCATGGTAGTTGAACAACATTGAGAAGGTAACCCCAACTCAATCCCAATTAAAGTGATTAACAACCCAACAATATTAATTAAGAGTGATGAGATACATAAGAAGCTTCAAGTACTAGATACTCAGAATTTGTCCATAACCGGGGACACGGCTAACCATGATTAGATTGTACACTATGCAGAGGTTTGCGCACTTTTCCCCACAAGACTCGATCGCCTCCGTTGATTTCTCGCACTGCATGGTGTTTGAGAAACGGATGACCGAGACACTGTCTTTCAGAAACATTAACTCTCTACTCCGGGTAGACCATACCAAACCTACAAAACCCACTACCTGCTGATCTACCTATTCAAGAGCTTCACGTAACTTACTCAACTATGCTAGAGCCCATAATAGCTTGTGGCTGCACACGGAAGTTTCTAGCATGAATCATCCCAGTTCCCTTTGAGCCTGGGTGGCGGTCCATAGGAAAAATCACACGGTAACCCCGGGATTTCCAAAAAAATAAATAGGCAATCACTGGTATCCCCAGGTGCCTCAATCCACCCAGATGTGTATTTAAGTAGCCACCTTAAGTTGAACCATTAAGTAACAATCTCACATCTGTCATGGAATACACTCAAACCCAATCCACATCTACGAGCATAGCATGGCAATATAAGCAACGCGTAGAAGTAACTCCCAAGGGTTTGATATAAACAGGGCAATAGGTTCTACCTCATCAACTACTTCCCAATCCACAAGTTAAAGACATCCTAATCATGCAATGTTTGAGGATTGAACTAATGCAATGAAAACTTGGTATGGAAAGAGTATGATCAATGTGTTACTTGCCTTGCTGACGATCCGTGAATCCTAGAGACTCGTAGTAACACGCTTCGCACTCCGGGAATTCTATCGCAAACAAACAATAACACACATAAGCAACAAGCAAAGATGCACCAGTAAAACTCCAAATAAAAGAGTTTGACCGGAGAGTTCAACTTAAGAACTCCGGTTCACAAAAAGAATCAAATCAAACGGAGCAACGAAACTCAAACGGCGAAAGAAATAAGATCCGTTTACTAATCTGAACTAGGGGCAAATTTTACAGTACCAAAACTTAGTTTAAGTTGATTAAGCAGAAAGAGGGTTTCGAGACGAAACTCCAGGCTTTTGAATCACCTGATTCCGACTAACGAGCGAAGAGATAAACAGGTTCGAACATCGGATCAGAAATCGCGATCAAAATAATCGCGGAATAAATCCGATGAAAAGTAAAATGACGAACGGCTAAACGAACGAACGTTCGTTAGCAGAGACTAAACGACGAACACGTTCGTTAAAACGAACGAACGAGCGAACATTCGCTAAGTAAATAAACCAAAGGATAAAACCGATCTATATAAACAAACGAACTAGGGTTTTCTCAAAAAAAATGAAGGGGTTTTTCTCAAAAAAAAACCGGCCGCGGGGCGGCTACCTCCGGCGAGGTCGTCCGGCAGGGCGGGCGGCTCCGGCGGGGCACGGCGAGGAGCAGCGGCGGCGCGGAGGGCGGCGGCGGCGGCTTGGGCAGCGCGGGCGGTGGTGGCACGGCTTGGGCTCGGCTCGGCGGCGGCGGTGGTGGCGGGTGGTGGTGAGGGCGGCGGGGCGGCGATATTTAAGGAGGGGGGGCTGCTCCGGCTCGGGGAAGGGGGGCGACCGGGGAGGAGTCCGGCTCGGGCTCCCCTCGGTGTCCGTGCGACGCACGGCGGCGCGCGCGGGGAAGGCGGCGGCGAGGTGCGGGCCGGCCTGGCTGGGCCTTGAGCCTGGTCGGGCGCGGGCGCAAGTTTTTTTGTTTTTTTCAAAAAAAATTCCACCGGAACTTAGAAAAATCCTAAAAAAATAAATAAAAATATAAAAATACCAAAATAAATTTTCACTGTCTAAATGAAATATTTAGGACGAGGTGAACATTTCCTTGGCCCTAAATGCAATTTTGGAAAATGTGCAAATTTTTCTAATGCAAATAAAATCCGAATAAAATCAACTAAGATCAAAATAAATGACTTTAACATTTTTCCTCCAATATTTCAATTATTTTGGAGAAGTCATATTATCTCCTCTCATTTATTTTTGGTACGCAATATTTTTCGGAGAAAGAATAATTAAAATCAAAAATCCTCATTTCATTATTTGGTACGAAAATCCAAATATGAGACTGAAGAATCCCCAACTCTCTCCGAGGGTCCTTGAGTTGCTCAGGATTTCAAGGATTGCAAAACGGAAAAGAAATAGAATATGATATGCATGAATGACCTATGTATAACATTCCAAATTAAGAATTTGGGATGTTACAACTTTGCTACATCACCCTTTCCTCTTTAAGGGAAAAACCAACTCATGCTCAAGAGGTAGCAAGAAGGATTTCTGGCGCCGTTGCCGGGGAGATCTACGCACAAGTCAAGACATACCAAGTACCATCACAAACTCTTCTCCCTCGCATTACATTATTTGCCGTTTTCCTTTTGTTTTCCTCTCCCCCACTTCACCCTTGCCGTTTTATTCGCCCTCTCTTTTCCGTTCGCCTCTTGCTCGCTTGCCTCCTGTGTGCCTGTTTGCCCTGATGGCCTTACCTAAAAACATTGATCCTTACTTTAAAAGGTTGGAAGAGATCAAAATCAATGTTAGAAGCTTTATGACTTTATAATTTGAGAATAATAATTTCTTTAGAAACGAGCTTAAAGAACAAAAAAGCTTTATGGAATACATGAATAAAAAGCTTGATGATATGTCTAAGGAATTTTATGGTTTGAACTCTCAGTTTGCTCATCTTGAAAAATCAATAGCCCAAATTTCTGGTAAGCAGGCCACCTGAGTTAATAAGATGGCTGCCAAATCAGAAGGGTTAGAGGGAAATAATGATGAAGATCTAAAAGTGATTGATGTATCTCCTATTTAATCTTTGTTTTGCAATATGAATCTTGATAATAATGGGACTGGAGATGAGTCAACTTTAGCTAAGAGGCGTCCCAATGATTCAGTGTTTTTAGATCTTAATGCAAAAATTGGTAAAAGTGGGATTGAAGAGGTCAAAACTTTACATAGCAATGAATCCACTAACATGGATCTCAAGGAATTTAATTATGATAATTTCTCTTTAATAGATTGTATTTCCTTGTTGCAATCCGAGTTGAATTCTCCTCATGCTTATAGTCAAAATAAAGCTTTTACTAAACATATCGTTGATGCTTTAATGCAATCTTATGAAGAAAAACTTGAATTAGAAGTTTCTATCCCTAGAAAACTTTATGATGAGTGGGAACCTACTATTAAGATTAAAATTAATAATCATGAATGCTATGCTTTGTGTGATTTGGGTGCTAGTGTTTCCACGATTCCAAAAACTTTGTGTGATGTGTTAGGTTTCCGTGAATTTGATGATTGCTCTTTAAACTTGCACCTTGCGGATTCCACTATTAAGAAACCTATGGGAAGTATTAATGATGTTCTTATTGTTGCAAATAGGAATCATGTGCCTGTAGATTTTATTATTCTTGATATAGATTGCAATCTTTCATGTCATATTATTCTTGGTAGACCTTTCCTTAGAACGATTGGTGCAATTATTGATATGAAGGAAGGAAATACTAGATTCCAATTTTCATTAAGAAAAGGCATGGAACACTTTCCTAGGAAGAAAATCAAATTACCTTATGAATCTATTATGAGAGCCACTTATGAATTGAATACTAAAGATGACAATACTTAGATCTATTCTCGCTTTTATGCCTAGCTAGGGGCGTTAAACGATAGCGCTTGTTGGGAGGCAACCCAATTTTATTTTTGTTCCTTGCTTTTTATTCCTGTTTAGTAATAAATATTTTATCTAGCCTCTGGTTATATGTGTTTTTATGTTTCAATTAGTGTTTGTGCCAAGTAGAACCTATGGGAAGACTTGGGTGAAGTCTATATGATCTCGCTGTAAAAAACAGGAACTTTAGCGCTCACGAGAATTGCTGTCATTTTTTACTGGAGAGTGATTTTAGGTTGAGTCTTTTTGAAGATGATTAATAGACAAATTCCTCACGTCCACCAATTTATTTAAGAATTTTTGGAATTACAGAAGTATTCGAAAATTACAGATAGCTACAGACTGTTCTGTTTTTGACAGATTCTGTTTTGTGTGTGTTGTTTGCTTATTTTGATGAATCTATGGCTAGTATCAGGGGGTATGAACCATAGAGAAGTTGGAATACAGTAGGTTTAACACCAATATAAATAAAGAATGAGTTCATTACAGTACCTTGAGTAGTGGTTTTTCTTTCTTGCACTAACGGAGCTTGTGAGATTTTCTGTTGAGTTTTGTGTTGTGAAGTTTTCAAGTTTTGGATAAAGATTTGCTGGATTATGGAACAAGGAGTGGTAAGAGCTTAAGCTTGGGGATGCCCATGGCACCCCAAGATAAATTAAAGGACAACCAAAATCCTAAGCTTGGGGATCCCCCGGAAGGCATCCCCTCTTTCGTGTTCGTCCATCGGTAACTTTACTTGGGACTATATTTTTATTCACAACATGATATGTGTTTTGCTTGGAGTGTCTTGTATGATATGAGTCTTTGCTTTTTTAGTTTACCACAATCATACTTGTTGTACACACCTTTTGGGAGAGACACACATGATTCAGAATTTATTAGAATACTCGATGTGCTTCACTTATATCTTTTGAGCTAGAAAATTTTGCTCTAGTACTTCACTTATATCTTTTTAGAGCACGGTGGTGGTTTTATTTTGTATAAATTATTGATCTCTCATGCTTCACTTATATCATTTTAAGAGTCTTTTAGAACAGCATGGTATTCGCTTTGGTTATAAAATTTGTCCTAATATGATGGGCATCCAAATTGGGTATAATAAAAACTATCATATAGAGTGCATTGAACACTATGATAAATTTGATACTTGATAATTGTTTTGAGACATAAAGGTGGTAATGTTAGAGTCATGCTAGTTGGGTAATTGTGAAATTGAAAAATACTTGTGTTAAAGTTGGCAAGTCCCATAGCATGCACGTATGGTAAAGTTATGTGACAAATTTGTAGCATGGGGTGCTCTTTGAGTGCTTTCCTTATGAGTGGCGGTCGGGGATGAGCGATGGTGTTTTCCTACCAATCTATCCCTCTAGGGGAATGCGTAGTAGTACTTTGCTTCGAATGCTAATAAATTTTTACAATAAGTATATGAGTTCTTTATGACTAATGTGAGTCCATGGATTATACGCACTCTTACCTTTCCGCATTTTTGCTAGCCTCTACGGTACCGTGTATTGCCCTTTCTCACCTTGAGAGTTGGTGAAAACTTCGCTGGTGCATCCAAACCCCGTGATACGATACGCTCTATCACACATAAACCTCCTTATATCTTCCTCAAAACAGCCACCATACCTACCTATTGTGGAATTTCCATAGCCATTCCGAGATATATTGCCATGCAACTTTCCACCATTTTGTTTATTATGACACGCTCCATCATTGTCATATTGCTTTTGCATGATCATGTAGTTGACATCGTATTTATGGCAAAGCCACCTTTATAATTCTTTCATACATGTCGCTCTTGATTCATTGCATATCCCGGTACACCGCCGGAGGCATTCACATAGAGTCATATTTTGTCCTAAGTATTGAGTTGTAATTCTTGATGCTATTATATTACCTGTTTTGGATGTTTAGGGCTTTACTAAACACTTTTATATCATTTTTAGGACTAACCTATTAATCGGAGGCCCAACCCAAATTGCTGTTTTTTTGCCTGTTTCAGTGTTTCACAGAAAAGGAATATCAAATGGAGTCCAAATGGAATGAAACCTTCGGGAGCGATCTTTTTGGAACAAACGCAATGCATGAGACTTGGAGTGGACGTCAAGCAGTAGACGAAGCCACGAGGCAGGAGGGCGCGCCCGCCACCCTTGTGGCCCCCTCGTGGCTCCCCTGACCGACTTCCTTCGCCTATATATATCTACGTACCCCGAAAACATCCAGGAGCACCACGAAAAACTATTTCCACCGCCGCAACCTTCCGTACCCGGGAGCTCCCATCTTGGAGCCTTTTCCGGCGCTCCGCCGGAGGGGGAATCGATCACGCAGGGCTTCTACATCAACGCCATAGCCTCTCTGATGAGTTGTGAGTAGTTTACCACAGACCTTTGGGTCCATAGTTATTAGCTAGATGGCTTCTTCTCTCTCTTTGAAACTCAATACAAAGTTCTCGTCGATCTTCTTGGAGATCTCTTCGATGTAACTCTTTTTGCGGTGCGTTTGTCGAGATCCGATGAATTGTGGGTTTATAATCAAGTTTATCTATGAGAAATATTTGAATCTCCTCTGAATTCTTTTATGTATGATTGGTTATTTTTGTAAGTCTCTTCAAATTATCAATTTGGTTTGGCCTACTAGATTTATCTTTCTTGCAATGGGAGAAGTGCTTAGCTTTGGGTTCAATCTCACGTGTCCTTTCCCAGTGACAGTAGGGGCAGCAAGGCACGTATTGTACTGTTGCCATTGAGGATAGCAATATGGGGTTTATATCATATTGCTTGAGTTTATACTTCTACATCATGTCATCTTGCCTAATGCGTTACTCTGTTCTTATGAACTTAATACTCTAGATGCATGCTGGATAGAGGTCGATGTGTGGAGTAATAGTAGTAGATGCAGGCAGGAGTCGGTCTACTAATCTTGGACGTGATGCATATATACATGATAATGCCTAGATATTCTCATAACTATGCACTTCTCTATCAATTGGTCGACAGTAATTTGTTCACCCACCATAATACTTATGCTATCTTGAGAGAAGCCACTAGTGAAACCTATGGCCCCTAGGTCTATTTTCCATCATATAAGTTTTCGCTCTATTTTATTTTGCAATCTTTACTTTTCAATTTACATCATAAAAATACCAAAAATATTTATCTTATCTTATTATCTCTATCAGATCTCACTTTCGCAAGTTGTCGTGAAGGGATTGACAACCCCTTTATCACGTTGGTTGCGAGGTTCTCGTTTGTTTGTGTAGGTACGAGGGACTTGGAGTGTAGTCTCCTACTAGACGGATACCTTGGTTCTCAAAACTGAGGGAAATACTTACGCTACTTCGCTGCATCACCCTTTCCTCTTCAAGGGAAAAACCAACGCATGCTCAAGAGGTAGCAGCACACAAGTCACCTAGTACCTGCACAAACAATTAAGAACCTTGCAACCAACACGATAAAGGGGTTGTCAATCCCTTCACAACCAATCGCAAAAGTGAGATCTGATAGAGATAGTAAAGTAAATATTTTTGGTATTTTTGTTGTATAGATTGGAAAGTAAAGATTGCAATAAAAAGGAACGGCGATAGAAATTGGCAAGTTGATGGGAAAGTAATAGATTCAATATAATGGAAAAGAGACCTGGGGGCCATAGGTTTCACTAGTGGCTTCTCTCAAATTAGCATGTATTATGGTGGGTGAACAAATTACTACCGAGCAATTGATAGAAAAGCCCATAATTATGATGACATCTAAGGCAATGATCATGAACATAGGCATCACGTCCATGTCAAGTAGACTGAAACGATTCTGCATCTACTACTATTACTCCACACATCGACCGCTATCCAGCATGCATCTAGAGTATTAAGTTCATAAGAATAGAGTAACACATTAAGCAAGATGACATGATGTAGAGGGATAAACTCAAGCAATATGATATAAACCCCATCTTTTTATCCTTGATGGCAACAATAAAATACGTGCCTTGCTGCCCCTACTGTCACTGGGAAAGGACACTGCAAGATTGAACCCAAAGCTAAGCACTTCTCCCATTGCAAGAACGATCAATCTAGTAGGCCAAACTAATCCGAAAATTTGAAGAGACTTGCAAATATATCAAATCATGTATATAAGAATTCAGAGAAGAACCAATTAATATTCATAGATAATCAAGTTCACAAATCCAAAATTCATTGGATCTCGACAAACACACCGCAAAAGAATATTACATTGAATAGATCTCCAAGAACATCGAGGAGAACTTTGTATTGAGAATCAAAGAGAGAGAAGAAGCCATCTAGCTAATAACTATGGACCCGAAGGTCTATGGTAAACTAATCACGCTTCATCGGAGAGGTACTGGTGTTGATGTAGAAGCCCTTCGTGATCGATTCCCCCTCCGGCAGATCGCCAGAAAAGGCCCCAAGATGGGATCTCACGGGTACAGAAGGTTTCGGCAGTGGAAAAGTGTTTTCGTGGCTCCCCATGATGTTTCTAGGGTATAAGAGTATATATAGGCGAAAGAAGTACGTCGGTGGAGCTACGAGGGCCCACAAGGGTGGGGGCGCGCCCTCCTGCCTTGTGGCCTCCTTGTAGAGTCCCAGGCTTCAAATCCAAGTCTTCTGGATTTCTTTCGGTCCAAGAAAGATCCTCGCGAAGGTTTCATTCCGTTTGGACTCCGTTTAATATTCCTTACTGTAAAACACTAAAATAGGCAAAAAAAAGAAACAGAAACTGGCATGGGGCCTCCGGTTAATAGGTTAGTCCCAAAAATAATATAAAAGAGCATATTAAAGCCCATTAAACATCCAAAACAGATAATATAATAGCATGGAACAATAAAAAATTATAGATATGTTGGAGACGTATCAGGCATGGAAATATCCAGAGATAGACCGTTTGGAAAAGTGTATCTAAGTCAGAGAGGATATATTGATAAAGTTCTTCGTCGTTTTAATATGCATAATGCCAAGCCAGTAAGTACTCCATTAGCTGCACACTTCAAATTATCATCAGCCTTATGTCCTAAGTCAGATGCAGATATTGAGTACATGTCTAGAGTTCCCTATTCGAGTGAAGTTGGTTCACTTATGTATGCCATGGTTTGTTCTCGTCCGGATTTATCATGTGCATTGAGTGTTCACTACTAGGGAAAAACTTACTAGTGGCGCTGGTTTTTTACATACTAGTAGCGCGGGCACCCGCGCTACTGCTAGGGCGCTACAGCTATTATTTAACAGTAGCACGTTTCTAAACAAGTGCTACAACTAAAATACTTATTAGTAGCGCTGCTTTCTACACCAACGCTACTACTATCATCACATAGTAGTAGCGCCCTATTTTCTCCCCACACTACAACTAGGCAAATAGAAATAAAAATAAAAAAATCAGCCAGGTGCAATATTCATGGAAATCAAGACAAGTCCAGTGCAAATAAACTAAGTTCACAGAACCATCTCACAAACATTAACGACAGTACCACATTTAATATAACCACACAATCTCACAAACTCATATAGTAGTCAACAATGCATGGATTGATCATAGTTGATAAGTCTACTAGGTAGTCATACTAGCATATATATGGTTCAACAGCCACACACATGCATATGTAGTTCTAGATGATGTCGATGACAACTATCATCCTCAAGCCTGGGCGGTGGGTGTTCCTGATAGTAATTAGGATTGCTTGTCCAACATGAAGATTCTTGCCGACGAGGAAGCTCTTCCACCCAACTGAGTTAAACTGCGTGCGATTGTCCGTGTCCACGCCGTACGCACAAGTGGTGACAGAGCCCCTTGCGGTAAGGCGTATTCCAGCAGAGCCTTCTTTATCAGGCTCGATACCACAACTCTCAGATAGGCTCTTTGGCAATTTATGAATAAGAAAAACATATCAATTAATAAGTAGCCTCACACATTCTACACGAAGCATATATATCATCGGACTCTAACTAAGTATATATATCATCGGAATCTACACTAAGTATAACAATAAAGCATATAAGATTCACTAAGCATATAAGATTCACTAAGCATATATATCATCGGACTCTACACTAAGTATAACAATAAAGCATATAAGATTCACTAAGCATATAAGATTCACTAAGCATATATATCATCAGACTCTACACTAAGTATAACAATAAAGCATATAAGATTCACTAAGCATATAAGATTCACTAAGCATATAAGATTCACTAAGCATATATATCATCGGACTCTACACTAAGTATAAAAATAAAGCATATAAGATTCACTAAGCATATATATCATCA
>NC_041381.1:129259541-129263757 GCF_002162155.2 Triticum dicoccoides | reverse complement strand
ATCATCGGACTCTACACTAAGTATAACAATAAAGCATACAAGATTCACTAAGCATATAAGATTCACTAAGCATATATATCATCGGACTCTACACTAAGTATAGCAATAAAGCATATAAGATTCACTAAGCATATAAGATTCACTAAGCATATATATCATCGGACTCTACACTAAGTATAACAATAAAGCATATAAGATTCACTAAGCATATATATCATCGTACTCTACACTAAGTATAACAATAAAGCATATCATCCAATTACTCAAAAAACTACAGTAAATGCAACATACCATGATATGCCGATCAACCATGGTACTTGTCAGGCGGGTCATGAATGGCACCCCGACGAAGTCAGCACGTGGCAGAATGATGTCCCATAGGTTGCACACCTCCTCCTCGCTCAACTTCATTCTTTGAGCTACGATGGCATCACCGAGTGGGTCGTCATCATCCTCATCATCCTCATCATCCTCATAATCTTCTGCTTTGTTGACATAAATCACGGCCAGCTTGGGTCTATCAGCTCTGAAGGAGAAGCTGATCAACTCACCACCGGTGATACGCATGTTGTCGATGAAATGGACCCATCCATCTCCTCCCACCCACATCATCTTTCGTCCTTTCTCGATCTCCATAGTGTAGGGCCCCCCAGGAGCCTCAAAGGTCACAGAGTCTCCATTCAGATTGTTGAATTCTGACCTCACGTTGCATGGGACAATCTGTGTACAAAAAGCAAAATGATGTATACACGATGCATTAATGCCAATAACACTAAAAACAAAATAGTAGTTACTAGTTTCATATAATTTATTACCGCCACATGCAGAAAACTAGACTCGAAGTAGATGCCAAACAGCGTGCCAGTTGCAAGGCTGCTGGCGCACCTTGACTTGCACCATCGACATGGTGGTGGTGGTGGTGGCGCCATTTCCATAAAGCAATATGATTAAAGGATTAATGATACAAAAAGTAAACATAAAGTTTTCATAGCTAGAGTTCACATGGCAAGCAAAATAACAACTAAAAAGTAAACATAAAGTTCAGTCCAAGGGAACACTTTATCTATTCCCACATCCAAAAGTAAACCTGAAAGAGTATCAAATCAAGCATTGATTTTTCCATGAAACCACATAACAGTGAGGGCTTCTTGGTCATATCTTTATATGCATCAACAAAGAAGCTAGTGGCAGTAGCCAAGAATTGAAACCCTCAACCGTTGCTGTCATATCAGAGATAAAAAATGCTCATGATTCTACGGTCGAGCACTATGGTTGTTCCAGCGAAGGAATGACAAGTAGTCACAAGTACTACATCAATCATTCTAAATGTCGGAAACAATAGTCACGTATCGTGACAATGTGATATGATGGGACGCTCAATTGTGGACTGCAAAATCACGCCCTAGACGACACCAGGGCTCTAGGAGCGTATCTCGAAAGCTCCCATGGCACCATTTCAGAAGGGGAGCCGATCCTACGACCACCATCGACAAACTTGAGCGTGTGGAGGCGTTCACGCAAACAAAGACGATGGATAATCGTTCCCATTGAAGAAGCCTATCATCTACATGAAACAACATACGGCAACCGACGCCGCCCATGGCTCCTCTCCAGAAAAGGCACGACATGGACGCCCCCTCTCTAAACCCTAGAACACTAGGCACCGCCGCCGCCACCACTCCTCCAGGGGTAGCAGCCAAGAATTGAAACCCAAGTTTCAATTATATGTGCTAAAAGCCTCTACTTCTCTAGCTACTTCTCTCTACTCTCTCCTAAGTTTCGGTGAGCAACAAAATCCTATACTTCTCTCACCTAACCCCTCTCTCTACTCTCTCCCCAATCACGCGAGGAAACATGAAAGGCCAGCACACTGCATATACGAACAACACTTCAAGTGTGCATGCCAAAACCTAAGATCTAGTAACATATAAGATGATATGTGATACTAATTAACAGTAGGATCTAGAGATGCATATGTGATACTAATCCTATTAATCCATATGTGATACTAATCCTAGTAATCCATATGTGATACTAATTAATAGAGAGGGCGGAGCGCCGCGTAGGGGCAGCAAGGGGAGTGGCGAGCCGCCGCGGCAAATCGATTGGAGCCTAGCTAGTGTGGCGCGCGCGCAGGGAGAAGGAGATCGAGTGGGGGACTTACGGGGCTGGAGCGTTGGAGGAGGCGAGAGGCGAGCGCGCGTGGTGGCGACGCACGGCACCGTCGACGGGGGTGAGGCGGCCGGGGATGAACCCTAATCGCGGCGGCATCGTCGGGCGGAGGGGATCGATTGTGAGAGTGAGGGGGTGCGGGGGCGCTCGGGCCGATTTTCTTTTGCTATAGTAGTAGCGCTGGTTAGAGGCTCGCGCTACTGCTAAGTCCACCAGCTGTAACGCCCTTTCAGAACAAACGCTACAACTAAGTGGGCTACTGTTTATGCCCTGTGGCCCATGTAACAGTAGCGCGACCCTAGCAAACAAACGCTGCTGTTATATGTTAGTAGTAGCGTGTTTTCTACCCAGCGCTACTGGTAAATACTAGTAGCGTGGGGTCATGAAAACGCGCTACTGGTAAACTTCTATCTATAAGCATTTTCCTAGTAGTGGTTGTCAGTAGATACATGGCTAATCCTGAAAAGGAGCATTGGAAAGCAGTTTAGCGGATTTGCAGATACCTGCAAGGTACTTATAATGCTTATTTATAGTTTGGGAAAATTGGAGATGGACTTGTTGATTTTGTTGATTCTGATTTTGCTGTGATTTGGATAAGAGAAGATCGCTCACAAGTTATGTTTTCACCATTCGTGGTTGTGTTGTGAGTTGGAGAGCAACTTTGCAGTCTATTATGGCTTGTTCCACTATTGATGTCGAGTATATGCCTATTTCTGAGGCATGCAAAGAAGCTATCTGGTTGAGAAGTTTGTACACTGAGCTTTGTGGAGATTCATCTTGTCCTACCGTATTTAGTGACAGTCAAGGTGATATATATCTTACAAAGAATCCAATGTATCATGAGAGAACAAAGCACATTGATGTCAGATATCACTATATTCGAGATGTTGTTGCTGAAGGTGATTTGAAGGTATGCAAGATAAGTACTCATGATAATCCTGCTGATATGATGACAAAGCCAAGCTTTGTTCAGGCTTAGTTGGTATTTCTCACTAGTCCTATGGATTTTGACGCACAAGGTGTTTATGCTGATTTGGATGGAGTTATTCACTTTCTTCGACTACTGGAGGGAATTTGGCTCAAGGTGGAGATTGTCAAATTGTGATCCAAATTCTACCATATTGGACTAGACGTAATACATATAGTGTGGGACTTTGCATTGGTACCGATGCATACGAGTACAACTCGTTTACTTGTCCTCCAAGGACTCTTATGTATTGTGCTCATATATACCCCATGTAGTCGCACCTAAAGACGGTCTGTCATCTCGTGCTTGTAATACTCCTCCTCATAGTAATTACGCCTTCGTGAGTCCATAGTTTTCTCCCGCAAGAGTTTTCACGTAAAAATCTTTGTTTCTCCTATCTTGTTTATCTCGTTTTATCTAACACTCTCTAATCCGGTTATGCACATCTCATGAAGTCAGAAACTCTGTACAGGTTTCATTTCCAAAATTTGTTTATTATTAATTTTAATTTGGCGGCTGTTCTTCTTTCCTTTTGCTTAGTGCTTTATGCAAATCTTATGTTAGTGTCGGTTAACAGATTTTGCATTGCCAACGAAGTTTCATCTCAAGTGCAGCCTGTGAAGAAAACTGAGAGGGATGCCTGCAGCGAAACACAATGAACTACAGAATTACTGTCCGTTTTTGCATGTGTGTGTGCGTTCACACTAATTTACCTAAGGTGGTCTGCTGTGCTTCAATTTGTTTATACCTTCCCATTTCTGAACCTAGGTTTAACATCAGAGTTCATTCTGTTTTCTGACACAAAATCTTGATCGATGTTGTGAGACGTTTGTAATATTTATTTTGGAAGACTGAGCGTGGAGAAGATGGTAGGCTCTAGCGACGCGCCCCCGCCCGCGGCGATCGCCGCGGCACCCCAGCCCGCTTGACCTCTCGACGGAGCCTCCGCCGGCCCTGTCGTTGCCGGTTTCGCCTTCCCCTGCTCCTGCCGCGGGCGCCCCCGCCGCCCCGGCGCGGCTCCGGTGGGCGGATTTGGCCGACAACGACACCGAGTCCCCCTCCCCCCCCCCCGCGCGA
>NC_041381.1:129185241-129259364 GCF_002162155.2 Triticum dicoccoides | reverse complement strand
CCGGCCCCTAGTTGAGCCGCGCCGTCCTGCGTGGCCGCAGCTCAACCCCCCTCGTGCGGGGCTCTACTACTGGCTCGCGGCGGCGGCTGAGCTCCGCTCAGGCGCCCGAGACGCAAGGTGCGACCTTGCGGGGAGCCGGCGCTCTTGGGGCGTGGCTGGCTGCTTTGAGGTGGGACGGGCACGGGCCTCTTGGCGTCGATCTTCGGCTGGTTCGTCTCCCACTCCGGTGCCGTCCTCGTCGGTGGCTAGCCGCGCCGGCGACTTCGCTGCGCCCGTCGCTCGCTCCTCCCCCTTCCGGCCCTTCATCGCGGCCTTTGGTTCGTCCTCGCTCCGAGTCCAGATGATGCAGCCCCTCAGCCGGCCCTGGATGGCCCTGTCAAGCGGCTACGTGCCGGCGGCGGCGGCGACTGCTCGTGGAGGGGAAACCCTCTGGGTGGTTACCCCGCTCCGCCCCCTGGGCCTTGCCGCGTTGAGTCGTGGCCTGCTGGGCCGATGCCCGTCCCAATGGTCCCTGGCTCTAGCTGGGCCTCCCCTAGTTGGTTGGGCCGGCCTAGCCTAGTTGGGCTCCCCCCTACCCTAGGCCCACCCTACACGCCCTAGGGATTTGGCTCCCCTGTGGACTCCCGCACGCTTCGATCCCCCATCCAGCCGCCACCAGCTCACAGGCTCCTTCTCCCCCAATCTCCCCGCCCGTCTTGACGTCCCAGCCGCCTGCCTCACCGTCCTGCGTCCCGGTCCATCCCCCTCCTCCCCCGCCTCTCTTAGTGCGTCCGTCCATGCCCCGCGAGTGGGATGATGGTGAAGCTCGACGCAAGAGGCGCTTCGACGACCGGCACAACCTCCCCCGGCCATCCCCGGATGCAATCCGCTGCGAGGAGGAGCTCCAGCGGGAGCTTCGCGAGCTCCGGGATGGCCATCGGGACGACTGCCGCTCCCCTGGTCGATCTGACCGGCGCGGCCGCTCCTGCTCACTCCCGGGTGCTGCGGGTGATTGGTGTGCCCGGCGCCGCTCACCCTCCCCTGCACCATGTCGCGGCCAAAGCCCATCGCCGACTCGTGCACCCCGCTCCCCCGTCCCCTTGTCCCCAAGATCTGCCACCTCCCGCCGTGGCCAGGAAGTATGTGCCTGTGCACGCTGCTGCCGCGCCTACTCCGGCCTCTGGAGGCGCTCCGTCTCGCGACCGCCAAGGATCGAGCAAGAAGAAGAAGCGCCGCGGCCAAGGCCGCGACATCCCGGCTGCTCCCGCCCCGCCCGACCTGGACTCCTCGACTGCCCTGGGGCTGGTGTACGGTCTCCCCCGTCCACCTTGCTTCAATTGCAGTGTGGCGGGCCACTCTCAAGCAAACTGCGTTAATCCCAAGTGTTGCTACATCTGCAAGGATCTGGGACACCCCGCCCTTCTGTGCCCGGATAGACCGGTACCGGTTGAGCTCATGATGTATGGCCATGGCATCGAGGGGTTGGGGTTCTTCCATGTCAAGGTCCCCAACATCCCTCCACCCACCCCCCTCGCTACAGGCGATTGTCTTGGTGGTGGATGGGGTGGCCTCCCTGGAGATGATCAAGGCCGAGCTCAACCACCTCTACCGACGCCAGTGGGACTAGGTGGTCACACCTACCGCCGGCAACATCTTCACCGTGATCTTCCATGCCATCAGCTACAGCTATGCCACTTGCAGTGGTCAGATCACCCTCGTCCTCAACCAGCTCGTCGTCACCATCACTGAGTCGATCCTCGACCCGAAGGCGGTGGCCGTCCTAGACACGGCCTGGATCCTTGTGGCCGGCCTCCCAGACATTGCATGGTCTGAGGTCGTCATCTGCCAGATGTCCCGGATCCTAGGCAAGGTGGTGGTGGTGGTGGACGAGCTCTCCCTCCGCAAAGAGGAGGAGGTCCGGGTCAAGGTCAAGTGCCTGGACTCCTCCAAGCTTCATGCCACCATCCGGGTGTTCTTCAATGACTAGGGCTTTGACTCCCGGATCGCCCTTGGGCCCCCCAACCACGTGGGCCGCCCGGTGGCAACCTCGGGACTGACGGAGACTACCACGGCCGCCACCACCACCGCTCCCACCGCTCTGATGATGATTTGGGCTCCGACGACTCGCGCTCCCGTTCTCCCTCGCCCCCGCCTCCACCGTCTATTGCTGGGGGCCATGGCTGCCAGGCCGCGCTGGCTCCCCACCCCGCATCACCGCTGCCCTGGACGGCTCTACGGGCCCGGGCGGCGAGGCCTTGGAGGGGAGAGACGCGTCGAGTGTTGGCCTGGTGGTCTTCTCGGCATCCTCGCCACGCTCCCCACCATCCTTTCCTCTGACCTGCCGGTCATGGGGGAGGCACTGACCCCTCCCGTGGACGCCCTGGGTCCCCTCGTTGACGACCTCACTCCGGGGGTGCTCGGCCCCGTGCGCAGCACCGTGGACCAGGTGGATGACCCAGTAGCTGTTGGTCCCCTCCTCCTCGGCCTCCTCACCACCACCAAGATGGGCCCAATGGTACCCCTAACGACCCTCCCGCGTCTCCGGGGCCGTCTGCGCCTGCTCCTCTCCGCTAGCCCCTCTCCCGCGACACCACCTCTGACTCCTACTCCGCGCTGGCTCTACGGCCCTCATCCCCGCCGACTACGTCGGAGGCGGTGGAGGGGCTGGTGACCACTCCGCTGGTTCCCCACCCCTTCCTCCGCGCACGACTGCCTACTTGCGGCGGAGCCGGTCGGCCTTGTCTCTGGTCTCGTCCTCCCGAAGCAGCGCTCGGCTGGACGCGGCATGTCCGGATGGTAGCCCGACCCTACACATCTCCGAGCGGGGCGGAGCGCCGGGCAGCTGCCCGAATCCTCGAGACAGCTTTGGCGGCCGCTTAGCCGTGTTGGGGAACGTAGCAGAAATTCAAAATTTTCCTATGAGTCACCAAGATCTATCTATGGAGAGACTAGCAATGAGAGAGAGGGGAGTGCATCTACATACCCTTGTAGATCGCGAGCGGAAGCGTTCAAGAGAACGGGGTTGATGGAGTCGTAGTCGTCGTGATCCTAATCACCGATGATCCTAGCGCCGAACAGACGGCACCTCCGCGTTCAACACATGTACAGTTGGGAAGATGTCTCCTCCTTCTTGATCCAGCAAGGGGAAGGAGAGGTTGATGGAGATCCAGCAGCACGACAGCGTGGTGGTGGAAGCAGCGGCGATCTCTGTAGGGCTTCGCCAAGCTCTGCGAGAGGGAGAGGGAGGCGCCAGGGGCTAGGGTGCGGCTGCCCTCCCTCTCCCCCACTATATATAGGGCCCCTAGGGGGCACCGGCCCTAGGAGATCCCATCTCCAAGGGGGGCGGCGGCCAAGGGGGGAAACTTGCCCCCCAAGCCAAGTGGGGCGCCCCCCACCCCTAGGGTTTCCAACCCTAGGCGCAGGGGGAGGCCCAAGAGGGCGCACCAGCCCACCAG
Source organism: Triticum dicoccoides (assembly GCF_002162155.2). Classification (NCBI taxonomy): domain Eukaryota; kingdom Viridiplantae; phylum Streptophyta; class Magnoliopsida; order Poales; family Poaceae; genus Triticum; species Triticum dicoccoides. Next base: position 129,255,930 of record NC_041381.1, on the reverse strand, counting down.
GGGCTGGTTCCCTTCCCTCTCAGCCCATGTGGCCCTCCGGAATAGGTGGCCCTAACCGGTGGGCCCCCGGGACCCTTCCGGTGGTCCCGGTACAATACCGGTGCCCCCGAAACTTTCCCGATGGCCGAAATTGGACTTCCTATATACAAATCTTTACCTCTGGACCATTCCGGAACACCTCGTGACGTCCGGGATCTCATCTGGGACTCCAAATAACTTTCGGGTTACCGCATACTAATATCTCTACAATCCTAGCGTCACCGAACCTTAAGTGTGTAGACCCTACGGGTTCGGGAGACATGCAGACATGACCGAGACGACTCTCTGGTCAATAACCAACAGCGGGATCTGGATACCCATGTTGGCTCCCACATGTTCCACGATTATCTCATCAGATGAACCACGATGTCGAGGATTCAATCAATCACGTATTCAATTCCCTTTGTCTACCGGTATAGTACTTGCCCGAGATTCGATCGTCGGTATCTCGATACCTTGTTCAATCTCGTTACCGGCAAGTCTCTTTACTCGTTCCGTAACACATCATCCCGTGATCAACTCCTTGGTCACATTGTGCACATTATGATGATGTGCTACCGAGTGGGCCCAGAGATACCTCTCCGTCACATAGAGTGACAAATCCCAGTCTCAATTCGTGCCAACCCAACAGACACTTTCGGAGATACCCGTAGTGCACCTTTATAGCCACCCAGTTACGTTGTGACATTTGGCACACCCAAAGCATTCCTACGGTATCTGGGAGTTGCACAATCTCATGGTCTAAGGAAATGATACTTGACATTAGAAAAGCTTTAGCATATGAACTACACGATCTTGTGCTAGGTTTAGGATTGGGTCTTGTCCATCGCATCATTCTCCTAACGATGTGATCCTGTTATCAATGACATCCAATGTCCATGGTCAGGAAACTATGACCATCTGTTGATCAACGAGCTAGTCAACTAGAGGCTCACTAGGGACATGTTGTGATCTATGTATTCACACATGTATTGCGGTTTCCAATCAATACAATTATAGCATGAATAATAGACAATTATCATGAACAAGGAAATATAATAATAACCATTTTATTATTGCCTCTAGGGCATATTTCCAACAGTCACTACTAGGGAAAAGGCTAGCAGCAGCGCGGGTTTTAGGTGTATCAGTAGCGCGGGGAGGGGCGCTACTAATAAGGCGCTACATCTAACATGTAGCATTAGCGCGTGGTCACCGGCGCTACTGCTACACAAGTGTAGCAGCAGCGCGGTTATTGGGAGCTCGCTACTGCTAGTAGCTCTAGCGCCCTTTGCAACGACGCGCTACTGCTATCGCAGTGCTGCTGCTAACTTTTATACACTCGCTACTACTAATTTAACAGGTTTTTTTTGTTTTTTTGGGCATATTTGTTTTGTATTTGAACAAGCTTTATAGAAGAGTCTTTAGCACATAGAAATGTCATCATGATACACATACAAATGCCTGCGAGACCACGAATGTAATCATGGCATATACATACAAATAGTCTCATCATAATCATCATCCAACACAAAGTGGTCTCTCGTCATCATCTCGAAAATAGCAATACAAGTCCTTGATTACTTGCAAATACATCGTCATCCATCTAAACAATGGTATACGCGAGAAGATCTATCACTTTGAGTACATGAGTTCGTATCCCTCTCTCGCATTAGCGTGAACCTAAACTAACTACTGCCTATCGCTCGGAAACCGGAAACCGGCAACACCTGAGCCTGACACTCCGGCCACTCATCGTATATATACTCCTGGCGTAGCACTTCTTCACCATCGATGATCTATGCACCTGCATCGTCACATGAGTCGATGATATGCAACATATATAGTTGAGCAACAGAAATAGACAGACTTGACAAAAATAGAAACAACATATCATAAGCATAAATAACAAAGTTCATCGTACCCAAAATTCCCTAACTAGAGTGATCTTCGCTAGTCGAGGAGGAGGACGGTTTAATTACATCACAAATAAAGTTTCACTGTGCATAACTTAAAGTTTTGTCATACAGAAAGTATGGACTAAACAGACACGTTGTCATATATCGACAATCACTCCAACATGTCGTGCCATCCATCGAGGTCAGGGAGATAGTCCCCGAGCTTAGTGAAAGGCTTCATGTCGAGACGCTGAGAGGCTATCCATGTGTGGACGTCTTCCTGCGACATTTGTCCTTCTCCATAGAACATCGCTGTTTTTCCGACGACCTCTTTCATGATGATTTGGGCAAGTTCGCGCTGGATGTTATAGAACTCAGCTCGAAGTCGATGATCCTCGATATCTCCTATGTCCTTTGCCCATTGCAGAATATGGGCATCGCCAGATCTAGGTGACATGTGAAGGTTCTGGTGATCTCGTCTGTACTCCAGCATGTGGTGTAGGACATAGAATCCATCATTAAGAGAATCGTTCGGTTGCTGGATGCAGCAGAAGTCGGTCTTATGGCTGAAGGCGGCCCTGCCGCCCCTTCTCTTCTTGTCCCTAACCTCTCTGCCCCTTCGTCATGAAGTCTCCTTAGATCACCGAATCTGGCCCATAGCGTTGTTGCAGGTAGGATTGGTTGATCAGAGATATGCCATTTATCCGCATCGGGGATATCTATACGGTCCTGAAGCCGAGGCTGCTGGATCATAGAATCAGCTTTTTTGCCTTTCCTTGCTCTCTTCCTAGACTTCTTTACTACCGGAAGGTCGTCAATAATACGTTGGGACAGTAATTCAGGCACCGACTCATGACGCTCAAACCCTGAGGAGGCGCCAGTATAGACATACTGTTCAGCGCCATCGTCATCCTCATCCTCATCCATGGCGACGTCATCAGCGACTAATGGAGCCTCCTCCTTACCCCGTCCGCTATCACCCAACCCGACACCCGAAGCTAATTAGGTAGGTGGGGTGTTGATGTTCATACCTTGCTGAGGCTGCGTGCTCGTGGGTGTGCTCCCGGCCGCCTCCAGACGAAGCAGACTCTTTGGCCACAATAGGACCCACCCATTGCAACAATCACCAAGCCGCCGTGGGGTCTCGTCGTCATCCCCACTAGTATTAGAGGAGGCAAATTCTCGTGGCCCAGTTTGACACTGGCCATGGAAACCTTGAAGACGTTCGGGGGGATCGGCCGGCTGTGGAACAATGGTTCCTTCGGCTCCATTATCGTCGCCTTCCCCACGTCCACCTTCTGTTCGCCGATGGTGTACAATATGGTGAACGGGGTTTCGTCGGCCTGCAAAGAAAAGTCTGCAATGTGAGACATCCGAAAGGCAATGAAAACAGGAGATTATACATTTATATTGAAGGGGGCCGGTGTGACAGATACCGTGAGGGCATCGAGCTCAGCCAAAGAGGAGGCACCACCGAGCACGTCCGGTGCGGGAGCCGGTGCGGGAGGAGGTGCGGGAGCCGGTGCGGGAGCCAGTGCGGGAGCAGGTACGGGAGCAGGTGCGGGAGCAGGTGCTACCAAGAAGTCAGCAAGGGGAAAGCCCTCTGCATTTTTTCTGGATTTTGCCTTGTCCAAGTGAAAACGCCTGTCACCAAGGAAGTAGACAGATCTGCAATCACCTGTTTTGCAACAGCTACCGCTGTTGCGACTGCCTGAGATGATTTCTTCTCAACCGCAATCACAACCTTCTTGTCGATGTTTTCTTCAGTTAACCTCCGTTTTCCTTTCACTCCTCCGTGGTCTCACGGTAGTACTTCTTCCACGTGGTGCCGTCTCCGACACCGTGCACGCGTCCATGCGATGGTCGAGTATCCACCGGTTGTCGTTTCAATATGTTCAACGCCCGGTCGAATGGAGTGTCCCACTTGGGCCTCGCCAATGCCTCAGACGGCGAGTCGCTTTCGGCCGCAATCCGGTGCTGCTCTCTCTGCAAAAGGCACAAGGATCATTTACAAATATGACTAACGTGTGCAGTCGAATTGATTAGAAACTAAAATTACCAGCAGTCTCATGAACTCCATAATGACCGGTGTTGTCTCGTAAACCTTCTTCACTGGGTCCCAAAGGTGCCGGGCCCTCAGGACGTCACGCTCCCGCGGGACAGTGAAATCCGCCAAGGGGTCTGGGATGCCCAGACCGCGGCTTCCGCGTCCTCCTTGGCCCATTTGGACCTCTTTCCGCCGTAACCACGGCTTCCGAGATGGTGGCTCCCAATGTTCCTCTTTTGAAGCCCCTTCATGTACTTAGACTTTTTTTGGCAGCTTCGGCCTCGCAAGCCTCCTTGAATATTTGAAACTGCTCTTCCGTGATTGTCGGATTATCCTTTACAATCTCGGAGTAGGGTTCCCCGTCGTTGATCTTTGCTTTCACTTGATTTTTCCAGGTGGCCAACGCGTCGCTAAACTTGGTCATGGCGTGTTTGTTTATCTTCTTCATTGCCGGGTCCTCGTCTGGATCTTCATAATCCTTCTCATTCCGGCCCGGGAACAAGAATATCTGGTGAAACTTCTTTAGGAGGGAGCTCCTCATATTTTCAATCTTCTGTAGTTTCTCATCGTTGATGGTGGCGGTTGTCCGTACGATGCAACCTATTTGATTGTCGTAGCACGCGTGCGCTTCCTCGGGCGCCTTTGGCTCAAAATTGCCGTTGTCCACCTCCGTGACCACCAGTCTAGTAGTCCTGAGTTTTTTAGGAACCCCTTGCCTCTTTGCTTTTGGTTTACAACGGCTCCGCTCCCCGAGGCAGCACCGGTCTCAGCGCCGGTCTCGATGCCGGTCTGAATCTCAGCGCCGGTCTCAGTCTCAGCACCGGTCTGCGCGTTGGTCTCAGTCCCCGATGCCACCGGTGGGCCCAGCAACAACATCGGTTGATCGTCGGTAAGGCTAAAATATTCGTCTGCCGCCTGGTACACGTCGTCGCAATCACCAGAACCCTGTCCTTCATCCTTGCTTGCCATGTTTCCTATGATTAAATCTAGTCAATTAATTCTAGACCTAATAAAATGAATAATGACATAAAAAAGGACTATTGTTTTGCAGGAATGTTGACTCCTTCCTGGTGCAGCAAATCCCGGGCACTCGATATGTCCTAGTTTGTAGCACAAGTCATGCCGAAATTCATGGAAAATTTCGGCATGACCTTTGCTAAAAAGTGGACAAATCGAGAACCTGAAATTTGCCGGAATAGAAATGAATAAACATTCCGGCAAAACGTAGGCCACTCAGCATCATTCCCTGGAAACAACAAAGCCACTTGGGCACAATCAAACAACTTCAATGAAAAGATATAACATGAGAAAACACTATTGAGGAATTTGCATATAACATGGCCACTTCAATGAAAAGATATAATCAACAATAATGGAATATGCAGATGAACATCAATGACATATATCTAAATGCCATAGCTACTGTTCTGTTTGACCAAGTTTTTGAAAAGAAAAACAATTCTGTTTTTTGTTTATAGCTAAATGACATAGCTACTGTTTTTTATTTATAGCTAAATACTTTTGTTTTTTGTCTAAAGCTAAAAGTCTAGGAACTACATTTTCTCTAACCCTTTTGACTTCACCAGAATTTCCACAGCAAGACCTTAGTACCTACACCCAATTTCTTCAAAAATATTCAGGTCCATAGTCCAAATAATTCAAATTTCATTTGAATGAAATTTGGAACAAATTCAGGTTCGTAGTCAAAATATTTTTTATAGCTAAGTGTTTTTTGTTTATACCCTCTGTTAATTTAAATCTAAATGCTACTATTATTTATATACCCTCTATTAGTTTAAAGCTAAATGGAAATACTGTTTAGGAATTTTCATAAAAATTGCCGTAGCTAATTTCCTAAAAAAATTGCCAATCATTTTTCCTAAATGCTATAAAATGCCTACTGCCCTACAAAAATCTAGGGTTCATATGAACACCTAGGGTTCATATGAACATCAACACAGTATCAACATATATATAATTGCCCTACCAGAGAGAAATAGGAGGGTAGGGACAGGAGAGGCATAGCCTTACGGTCGGAGGCGAGGGCAGGCTCTGGCTCGGGCAGCGGCGGTGAGGTCGAGGGCGGCGGCGGCGAGCTCGAGGGAGGCGACAGTGAGGTCGACGACGGCCTCGCGCGGCGGCTTTGAGGTCGAGGGGGCGGCCTCGGGCGGCGGCGGTGTGGTCGAAGGCGGCCTCGGGCGGTGGCGGTGTGGTCGAAGGCGGTAGGGCAACGGCGGCGATGGAGCAGTTGGGGGACAGGGGGGAGTAGAGAGGGGGGGAAAGGACTTAGCGAAATTTTGAGCCCGGGCTGCCGGGATTTGAGTCAAACTAGCAGTAGCGCGTTTTGCCGAAACGCGCTATAGCTAAGATAGCTACAACATATTCCAGAGAAACGCGCTACAGCTAACCCTTTCTGTTTTCTTTTTCTTTTTCTTTTGTTTTCTTTACATTTTCTTTTTTTCATTTCTCCTTTTTCTATTTCTTTCATTTTCATTTACTTTTCTACTTATTTTTCTATTTATTTTCTTTTACATAGCAGTAGCGCTCTACAGCAGAAACGCGCTGCTACAATGTTTTTAGCAGTAGCGTGCTTCTGGGAGAACCGCTGCTACTATTCCTAGCCTACCGGCACTAGTGAGGGAATTTTAGTAGTAGCGCTTTTCTGTGAAGACGCGCTACTGCTAAAATAATGGTTGTAGCGTGGTTTTGCAACAAGCGCTACTACTAAGTAGCGCTAGCGCCAAATTTTGACCAACGCTACTGCTATACCTCTGTGTATGGCATTTTTCCTAGTAGTGAGTCTCCCACTTGCACTAGAGTCAATAATCTAGTTCACATCACTATGTGATTGTAATGAATCGACACCCATGGGGTTTGATCATATCTCGCTTGTGAGAAAGGTTATTAGTCAACGGATCTGAACCTTTCAGATCTGTGTGTGCTTTGCAAATCTCTATGTCATCTCCTAGATGCAGCTACCACGCTCTATTTGGAACTATTCCAAATAACTATTCTACTATACGAATCCGGTTTACTACTCAGAATAATCCGGATTAGTGTCAAAGTTCGCATCGGCGTAACCATTTACGACAAACTCTTTTACCACCTCCATAATCGAGAAAATTCCTTAGTCTACTAGTTACTAAGGATAAGTTTGACCGATGTCCTGTGATCCATTTCTGGATCACTCTTGTACCCCTTGACTGACTCATGGCAAGGCACACTTTCAGTGCGGTACACAGCATAGCATACTGTAGAGCCTACGTCTGAAGCATAGGGGACGACCTTCGTCCTTTCTCTCTCTTCTGCCGTGGTCATGTCTTGAGTCTTACTCAATACTCACACCATATAACACAGCCAAGAACTCCTTCTTTGCTAATCTATTTTGAACTCCTTCAAAATCTTGTCATGGTATGTATTCATTTGAAAGTACTATTAAGTGTTTTGATCTATCCTTATAGATCTTGATGCTCAATGTTCAAGTAGCTTAATCCAGGTTTTCCATTGAAAAACACTTTTCAAATAACCCTTTATGCTTTCCAGAAATTCTACATCATTTCCGATCAACAATATATCAACAACATATACTCATCAGAAATGCTATAGTGCTCCCACACATTTCTTCGGAAATACAAGTTTCTCATAAACTTTGTATAAACCCAAAATCTCTGATCATCTCATCAAAGCGTATATTCCAACTCCGAGATGCTTACTCTAGTCCCTAGAAGGATTGCTGGAGCTTTGCACACTTGTTAGCATCTTTCAGGATTGACAAAACCTTCTGGTTGTATCACATCAACCTTTCCTCAAGAATATCATCAAGGAAACAATGTTTTGACATCCTATCTGCAAGATTTCATAAATCATATAGTAATTGCTAATATAATTCCAACAGACCCTTAGCATCGCTACGAATGAGAAAGTCTCATCGCACTCAACTCCTTGAACTTGTCGGAAAACATCTTAACGACAAGTCGAGCTTTCCTAATGGTGATACTTACCATCATTGTCCATCTTTCTTTTAAAATCCATTTGTACCCAATAGCCTTACGACCGTCAAGTAATTCTTCCAAAGTCTATACTTTGTTTTCATACATGGACCCTCTCTCGGATTTTATGGCCTCGAGCCATTCGTCGGAATCCGGGCCCACCATCGCTTCTCCATAGCTCGTACGTTCATTGTTGTCTAGCAACATGACCTCCAAGACAGGATCACCGTACCACTCCGAAGCAGTACGCGTCCTTGTCGACCTACGAGGTTCGGTAGTGACTTGATCAGAAGTTTCATGATCACTATCAGCAGTTTCCACTTCAATTGGTGTAGGTGCCACAGGAACAACTTCCTGTGCCCTGCTACACACTAGTTGAAGTGATGGTTCAATAACCTATCCACCATCCTCCCACTCAATTCTTTCGAGAGAAACTTTTCCTCGAGAAAGGACCAGATTCTAGAAACAATCCCTTTTGCTTCCCGATCCGAGACAGGAAGTATACCCAACTGTTTTTGGGTGTCCTGTGAAGATGTACTTATCCGCTTTGGGTTCGAGCTTATCAGGATGAAACTTTTTCACATAATTGTCGCAGCCCCAAACTTTCAAGAAACGACAGCTTAGGTTTCTCTAAACCATAGTTCATATGGTGTCATCTCAACGGAATTATGTGGTGCCCTATTAAAGTGAATGTGGTTGTCTCTAATGCCTAACCCATGAACGATAGTGGTAATTCGATAAGAGACATCTTGGTATGCCCCATATCCAATAGGGTGCATCTATGATGTTCGGACACACCATCACACTATGGTGTTCCAGGCGGTGTTAGTTGTGAAACAATTTCCACAATGTCTCAATTGTGTACCAAACTCGCAACTCAGATATCCATCTCCATGATCATATCACAGACATTTTATCCTCTTGTCACGAAGATCTTCAACTTCACTCTGAAATTAGTTGAACCTTTCAATAATTCAAACTTTTGTTTCATCAAGTAAATATACTCAACATCTACTCAAATCATCTGCGAAGTAAGAACATAACGATATTCACTGCACGCCTCAGCACTCATTGGAGTGCACACATCAAAATGTGTTACTTCCAACAAGTTGCTATCTTGTTCCATCTTACTGAAAACGAGGCTTTTCAGTCATCTTGCCCATGTGGTATGATTTGCATATCTCAAGTGATTCAAAATCAAGTGAGTCCAAACAATCCATCTGCATGGAGGTTCTTCACGCGTATACACCAATAGACATGGTTCGCATGTCTCAAACTTTTCAAAAACGAGTGAGTCCAAAGATCCATCAACATGGAGCTTCTTCACGCGTTTAATACCAATATGACTTACATGGCAGTGCCACAAGTAAGTGGTACTATCATTACTATCTTATATCTTTTGGCATGAAAATCTGTATCACTATGATCGAGATTCAATAAACCATTCTTTTAGGTGCAAGACCATTGAAGGTATTATTCAAATAAATAGAGTAACCATTATTCTCCTTAAATGAATAACTGTATTGCGATAGACATAATCCAATCATGTCTATGTTCAACGCAAACACCAAATAACAATTATTTAGGTTTAACACCAATCTCGATGGTAGACGGAGCAGGCGATGCTTGATCACATCAACCTTGGAAACACTTCCAACACATATCGTCATCTCACCTTTAGCTAGTCTCTGTTTATTCCGTAGCTCTTTTATTTCGAGTTACTAATACTTAGCAACCGAACCGGTATCTTAATACCCTACTGCTACTAGGAGTACTAGTAAAGTACACATTTAATTCAATGTATATCCAATATACTTCTGTCAACCTTGCCAGCCTTCTCATCTACCAAGTATCTAGGGTAGTTCTGCTTCGGTGACCGTTCCCTCATTACAGAAGCACTTAGTCTCAGGTTTGGGTTCAACCCTGGGTTTCTTCACTGGAGCAGCAACTAATTTGCCGTTTCATCAAGTACCCCTTCTTTCCCTTGCCCTTCTTGAAACTAGTGGTTTCACTAACCATCACCAATTGATGCTCCTTCTTGATTTCTACTTTTGTGGTGTCAAACATCGTGAATATTTCAAGGATCATCATATCTATCCCTGATATGTTATAGTTCATCACGAAGCTCTAGTAGCTTGGTGGCAATGTCTTTGGAGAAACATCACTATTTCATCTGGAAGATTAACTCCCACTCGATTCAAGTGATTGTTGTACTCAGACAATCCGAGCACAAGCTCAACGATTGAGCTTTTCTCCCTTAGTTTGTAGGCTAAGAAACTCGTCAGAGGTCTTATACCTCTTGACGTGGGCACGAGCCTGAAATCCCAATTTCAGCTCTTGGAACATCTCATATGTTCTGCGACATTTCAAAAATGTCTTAGGTGCCTCAGTTCTAAACCATTTAACATTACCGAACTATCACATAGTCATCAAAACGTGTATGTCAGATGTTCACAACATCCACAGATGACGTTCGAGGTTTAGCACACCGAGCGGTGCATTAAGGACATAACCCTTCTACGCAGCAATGAGGACAATCCTCAGTTTACGGACCCAGTCCGCATAATTGCTACTATCAACTTTCAACTAAATTTTCTCTAGGAACATATCTAAAACAGTAGAACTAAAGTGCGAGATACGACATAATTTGCAAAAACCTTTTGACTATGTTCAGGATAATTAAGTTCATCTAATGAACTCCCACTCAGATAGACATCCCTCTACTCATCTTAAGTGATACATGATCCGAGTCAACTAGGCCATGTCCGATCATCATGTGAGACGGACTAGTCATCATCGGTGAACATCTTCATGTTGATCGTATCCACTATACGACTCATGTTCGACCTTTCGATCTCTTGTGTTCCGAGGCCATGTCTGTACATGCTAGGCTCGTCAAGTCAACCTAAGTGTTTCGCGTGTGTACATCTGGCTTACACCCGTTGTATGTGAACGTTACAATCTATCACACCTAATCATCACGTGGTGCTTCGAAACAACGAACTTTCGCAATGGTGCACAGTTAGGGGGAACACTTTCTTGAAATTATTATGAGGGATCATCTTATTTACTACCGTCGTTCTAAGCAAATAAGATGCATAAACATGATAAACATCACATGCAATCAAATAGTGACATGATATGGCCAATATCATTTTGCTCCTTTTGATCTCCATCTTCGGGGCTCCATGATCATCATCGTCACCGGCATGACACCATGATCTCCATCATCATGTCTCCATGAAGTTGTCTCGCCAACTTATTACTTCTACTACTATGGCTAACGGTTTAGCAAAGAAGTAAAGTAATTACATGGCGTTATTCTGTGATGCGCAGGTCATACAATAAATAAAGACAACTCCTATGGCTCCTGCCGGTTTTCATACTCATCGACATGCAAGTCATGATTCCTATTACAAGAACATGATCAATCTCATACATCACATATCATTCATCACATTCTTTTTAGCCATATCACATCACATAGCATACCCTGCAAAAACAAGTTAGACGTCCTCTAATTGTTGTTTGCATGTTTTACGTGGCTGCTATGGGTTTCTAGCAAGAATGTTTCTTACCTACGCAAAAGCCACAACGTGATATGACAATTGATGTTTACCCTTCATAAGGACCCTTTTCATCGAATCCGATCCGACTAAAGTGGGAGAGACTGGCACCCGCTAGCCACCTTATGCAACAAGTGCATGTCATTTGGTGGAACCTGTCTCACGTAAGAGTACGTGTAAGGTCGGTCCGGGCCGCTTCATCCCACAATGTCGCCGAATCAAGATAAGACTAGTAACGGTAAGCAAATTGAACAAATCATCGCCCACAACTACTTTGTGTTCTACTCGTGCATAGAATCTACGCATAGACGTAGCTCATGAGGCCACTGTTGGGGAACGTAGCAGAAATTCAAAATTTTCCTATGAGTCACCAAGATCTATCTATGGAGAGACTAGCAACGAGAGAGAGGGGAGTGCATCTACATACCCTTGTAGATCGCGAGTGGAAGCGTTCAAGAGAACGGGGTTGATGGAGTCGTACTCGTCGTGATCCTAATCACCGATGATCCTATCGCCGAACAGACGGCACCTCCTCATTCAACACACGTATGGTTGGGAAGACGTCTCCTCCTTCTTGGTCCAGCAAGGGGAAGGAGAGGTTGATGGAGATCCAGCAGCACGACGGCATGGTGGTGGAAGCAGCGGCGATCTCGACAGGGCTTTGCCAAGCTCTGCGAGAGGGAGAGGTGTCACGGGAGGGAGAGGGAGGTGCCAGGGGCTAGGGTGCGGCTGCCCTCCCTCTCCCCCACTATATATAGGGCCCCTAGGGGGTGTAAGTGCACCTAATGTCACCCCTAGTTGGTTTTGGAGTATTGACGACAAAGTTGGTTGAGGGACTAATGCGTTTGTGAGAATTGCAGGATAACGCAGGTAGTGTCCCTCATTGATTCGGTTTACCTACCGGAGATGACCCCTAAAAATGTATGAAGACATTGAAGACATTGGTGGTATGTGAAGATATTCACATTGAAGACTATGACATGAGAAGACATTGAGCGAAGACTATGGAGCGCGAAGACTATGTTGTTTCGTTGCTTCCTTTTCTTCTTTGTTGAGTCATAGGAACCACCGTACTGTTAAGTGGGGTCCAGGTGAACAAAGTCAGAGTGACTGAAGTGATGCTCAACCCAAATTCTATGTCTTCGAGCAAAGACAATGAGAGCAAATCTTATCCAGAGCTAGATGAGTCAGCTTTGCTTGTAGCCCAAGTAAAGTTGTCGTGTGTGTTTGAAATCTGACCGTTGGAACACGTGTCAGTTCCTTAGTGACCCAGGGTCATTTCGGACATATTAGGTCGGGTTGCCTTGTGGCTATAAATAGCCCACCCCCTACACCATAAATTGGTGGCTGCTCAGAGTTAGTTTACGGCTTTTGTCGTTTTGAGAGCAACCCACCTCGAAGCCTTTGAGAGAGAAATCCTTGCGAGGACAAAGCCCAAACACCCAGAGCCAAAGAGTGTTAGGCATCATTGAAGTCTTTCTGTCTGTGTGACCTGAAGACTTATTACACTTGAGGACTATGTATCCTCTAGCCGGTTAGGCGTCGCATTCTGAGCATCCAAGAGTCATTGTGGATCGCCGGTGAACAAAGTCTGTGAAGGTTCGGAAGTCTACCTTGAAGACTTACCAGAGTGATTGGGCAAGGACTGTGTGTCCTTAGCTCAAGGGGAATAAGGTGAAGACGCGGTCTTCTGAGTTGAATCTCAGCCTCCCTTACCAGACGAACAGTTGTCACAGCAACTGGAACTGGTCCAACAAATCCTGTGTCTTTAACAAGTGACTGGTTCTATCCCTTCCCTCCCTTTACTTTGAGTTTGTCTTCGTGAAGTCATTGCTTATTTGTCTTATCTGTTTGACTTCATTGCTTGACTACTATCGTTGATTGGCTTCACACTATCTTCCATCCTGATCCTTTCTACCTAGCTGCTATTAGTCTTTGTACGTTCACATTATTGCATACTTGACTATGGCTTGCTTGTTGTAGTTTATCTTCCGCTGCATATCAATTAGGTCATTTCTATTGTTTGTCTTCGAAACTCCCACGTTTTGAAGACTTTGATAAAAATCGCCTATTCACCCCCTGTCGGTGTCAAAACCGGCGGATCTCGGGTAGGGGGTCCCGAACAGTGCATCTAGGCGGATGGTAATAGGAGACAAGGGACACGATGTTTACCCAGGTTCGGGCCCTCTTGTTGGAGGTAAAACCCTACGTCCTTCTTGATTTATATTGATGATGTGTGTTACAAGAGTGGATCTACCACGAGATCAAGGAGGCTAAACCCTAGAAGCTAGCCTATGGTATGATTGTTGTTCGTCCTATGGATTAAAGCTATCCGGTTTATATAGACACCGGAGAGGGCTAGGGTTACACAGAGTCGGTTACAATGGTAGGAAACCTACATATCCGTATCGCCAAGCTTGCCTTCCACGCCAAGGAAAGTCCCATCCGGACACGGGACGAAGTCTTCAATCTTGTATCTTCATAGTCTTGGAGTCCGGCCGACGATGATAGTTCGGCTATCCGGACACCCCCTAATCCGGAACTCCCTCAGTAGCCCCCGAACCGGGCTTCAGCGATGACGAGTCCGGCGCGTATATTGTCTTCGGCGTTGCAAGGCGGGTTCTCCTTCAAACTTCATGTTCCTGTCGAATAGTGTTTGGCTTCCTTATAAATGTTGTGCTCCTTGGCTTCTACGCCCAATAATGGCCTTCTTCCACGTGTCGAATGAATGCGAAAAGCTAGGGTATTTTTACATTTTACCCCCTAGCCGCGCGAACGAGCCGCCTATAAGAGAGGCGAGGATCTAGATCCAGCTCACACCATCCTCCATTTGCAAGTTCTCATCGAAACGCTTCTGACAAAAATCCATTCCATCATGGATATTCGACGCAGCTCCTCCTCTCGCACTCCCAGCCCTAAGCCAGGAGATTGGGGGAGATGCTCAGTTCCACACAGCGAGCTAGTGGCGCTCCAAACCGAGGGATATCTTCCCCCAGCTTTCATGGTTCCGGTTCGAGCTGGACTGGCCACCTTCAAGGGTGGAAAGCAGGCGGAGAGCGTCCCCAACCCTTCCAAAGGAGAGCGGGTATGCTTCATCCCTTATCTAATAAGGGGGCTCGGATTTCCCATACATCCGTTTCTCCGGGGGCTCCTGGAGTTCTACGGACCCCAGCTTCACCACCTCACACCTGCCTCCTTTTTGCACATTGCGGGCTTTGTAGCTCTTTGCGAGCTGTTCCTAGGCGTTGAGCCCCATTTTGCGCTGTGGAAGAGATTGTTTTGCCTTGTACCCCATTCTCATGAGGGGTCGATATATCAAGTGAGCGGAGCCGAAATATGGCGCATCGCCGGGACCGGATATCTATCCGGCACCCTGATGAAGGCGTCCGAAGACTGGCCTTCTGAATGGTTCTACATGGAGGACGCCCCTCTGCCGGATCCAGTTCGGATCGGCCTCTCAGAGTTCAGCAATGCTCCCTTGAAGAAACGCCTGAGTTGGCGCCCGCGGAGCCTTCAACGGGAGGATGATAGGAGCATCCATTATCTGATGGGCCGGATCAGGTTACTAGCCCACTCCGGATTGACCATGATTGGAATCATGGCCACGTGCATTATGCGAGGGGTGCAGCCACTCCAATATAGGGGCCACCCTATGTGGGATTTCAACGGGGAAGACGACGCCACCCGTCACGGCCGCAGAGGGCCGAGCTCGGCAGTCTATCTGGCAAAGATCCTGTCCGGCTTGTACAAGGGGGAGGAGGAGGACTTTCTCTGCACGAATCCATTGAATGGGTTCTCCATGAACAACCCTCGGAGCTGGGTAAGCGGACGTTTATCTACCCGATCCATACTTCCAAAGTCAAGTATTTTACTTCGTGATTTCGGCGCAGGAGCTGCGCCGGGACGTGGAGGGCATACGAAGCCTAACTCCACAGCCCGAGGATCCGGAACGATCCCTTGATCCAACCTCCAAAGAAGATCCGGACATAAAGGTGGAGCTGATTGACGGGGTGTTCCACCAACTTAGCATGGACAATGCCCTAGTCGCCATTACGGCTGACTACCCCGGTTTGATTCCGGCCTCCCAGGTGACTATGACCGAGGTCTTAACACCATCATTTGATCCGTGCTCAATTCTGACCATCCTATACTGATGGTGCATCGCAGGAGGTGCCTTTAAGGCGGGAAACCGAACCTGCGACGGCTGACCAGCAAGGGTCAGCTCGGCCCAGTAGGCGGAAGAGGAGTGCGACGCAAATCGAAACGTCGCCGCAACGGTACGGCACACCATTGTTTTTAAGGGAAGGATCCCTACGAGGTATATTAACGCTCATAACTTTTTCCAGGAGAAAGAGCGCCTGCCGGACAGTGTCCGGAGAGGTTACCAATCAATCCTCCGCCAGCCATGCTCCATCGTGTGGTCCGGAAGTGGAGGCGAACACAGGGAAAGAGCCAGATGCTCCTCCGACGGAGGATGCCGATAGGCTGTCCACCACCCGGTCTGAGGTGGAGAGCGCCATGAATCACAGGCATCGCCGGACAGTTCTTCATGACACGTGCTTCTCCCCGGAGGCGTTGAATGCCTTTGATGCGGGAAACGCGCACCTCCGTGCTGCTCAAGATGGTTTAACCAGAGCCACAGAGCAGTATGTGAAGGACATACGGGTAAGTAATTTTAATAGTTATATATGCTAGTAGCCCCCGAGACTTAAAATAGTTAAAATAACTGATTTAAGGATCATTTATTATGCAGGATCTTACGGAGAAGAATACCCACCTGTCCCAGGAGCTCCAAGAGTGCAAGGCCCAACTTGAGGCCGCACTAGCCACCACAGGGGGAGCAACAGAGACCCCCGCTGGTAATACGTACTTCGAAAAGATAAGTAGTTAACAAAGTGCGGCGTGTGCATAAATCTGACAATAATATTGCAGAGGGCGCCGGACTAGATCCGGACAAGCAACAGCTACTGCGTCAGCTAAAGGCCGGCGAGAGGGTGCTTATGAAGGTGCAGCAGGAGAGAAACAAGCTCCAAGATGCCCACACCCAGCTAGGAGAAGAGCTGAAAGGTGTTCGGGCCCAGCTGTCTGGCTCCGTGAAGGAGAATCAGCGGCTTTGTCGCGGCATTTATAGTAAGTGCTTGAGCAAATTTCTTTGAACAGAAGAATTCGGCGAGGAAGTCGATTGACAGAAATGTGTCTTTAGGTGTGCTCACAGGTCGCCCTGCGGAGGAAATGCCTAGTTCAATGGGTGACCAACTTCCCGAGCTCGTTCAACTGCTCGAACGTGTTCGGCAGGCGATGAGTGGCGTCGTTCAGGCTTTATGGCCTTCCGTATCCCTACCCGAGGGCCTTGGGGAGCTTGCTGAGAAGCTTCAGGGAGCACGGCGACGCCTCCGTCTGTGGAAAATATCGGTCTGCCGTCAAGGCACCAGGGAGGCCTGGGCCATGGTGAAGACGCGGTATCCGAAGGCTGACCCAAACCACATGGCCGAGGTCAGACCTGCGGGGCCTGATGGGAAGGAGATCCCTGTGAGCTTGATGTACGGCCAAGTAGAACTGGCCGCGAAATATTCCCAACAGGACTGTAAATTAGACAGCCTGTTAGATGGGATTGAAGAGGAGTACAATCAGTCAGTTTGACGATGTAATTTGAAATGACATGTAAAATGCCTTCTAGCCGGATTGTAGATCATTTGTCTTTGCGGACCTTTTCTCTTCAACCTTCAGACCCAACAGTCCGGAGTGTGTCCGAATACCCTTACGGTTATAGAAGAACCAGGGCATGCGTGGAGACAAGGCGTCGGGGTCATAATTGCTTTATCAGACAAGTGCCCAACTAGCTATGTTATATTACATGGTTAGCAAGAAACATCTTCCAGGGAGAATAGTTCCGTTAAGGGTTCCTTTCCCTGGGAGGCATGCCCTAAAGTGCATGTCCGGACTGCGAAAATAGCAAAAAAAGCATCTGGGGGCAAACAAATAAGTAAGTAATAAATCATCTTTAAAGTCACCGACCGAATATTCTCTTAAGAACGCTAGCTTTCGGCTTCACCCAGTCTGAGGTACACATCCGGCTGACCCGGCAGTAACAATCGCAGAGGTGCTCCCTTTACCTCCTAGCCGAACAATCGGGAACGTAGGGGTAAGCACAGGAGCCAGGCAACCCAGCTTGGCCAAAACTTAAGTCATATCGATGCATATAATGGTGAATAAAAGGTACATGCGGAAGTATGACACATGTGTTGGGCATGAAGCCCGTATGAATAAGCTTCTGTTAAAGAAGCCCCCAGGTATAACGAGTGCTAGGAGCACATCGAGTGTGTGCGAACAATGCGCAAATCAGCCTATCAAAGGTATTGAAAAAAAAGTGGGAAGAATGAGGGGACAAGAGATAGTGAAAATGTAAAAAGGTGGACGAAGGAGTGAGACGAACTCTGAGTCTGGCGTTAGGCGTAGAATCTTCGGAGACGGGCTGCGTTCCATGGGTTTGGCTCGAGTCGGTTGTCAGATGCGTTACGTAGACGGTATGCTCCGCCGGTCAGGACTTGATCGATGATGAAGGGACCTTCCCACTTGGGCTTAAGTTTGTCCTTTTTCTTGTCCGGCAAGCGTAGAACAAGTTCGCCAACATTGTAAGCTTTGGCCCGTACTTCTCTGCTTTGATATCTTCGAGCCTGCTATTGATAAAATGCGGAACGAGCTTTTGCCACGTCCCGCTCTTCCTCTAAGGCATCCAAACTGTCCCGCCGATCCAGCTCGGCTTCTCTTTCTTCGTACATGCACACGTGAGGTGAGTCATGAATTATATCGCAGGGCAGAACTGCCTCTGTGCCGTACACCATAAAAAATGGTGTGAATCCGGTAGTTCGGTTTGGCGTGGTCCGCAGTCCCCAGAGTACGGAGTCGAGCTCCTCTACCCAGTGCGTGTTAGTTTCCTTGAGGGACCGCAGTAGTCTGGGTTTGATGCCGCTCATGATTAGACCATTTGCTCGCTCGACTTGACCGTTAGTTTGAGGGTGAAAGACTGAAGCGTAGTCGAGCTTGATGCCCATGTTTTTGCACCAAAGTTTAACCTCGTCGGCCGTGAAATTCGTGCCGTTATCAGTGATGATGCTGTGGAGGACGCCAAAACGGTGTACTACCCCGGATATGAAGTCTATCACAGGTCCGGATTCTGCCGTTTTAACCGGCTTGGCTTCAATCCATTTGGTGAATTTGTCCACCATGACCAATAAGTATTTGTGCTTGTGGGTTCCCCCTTTAAGGGGTCCAACCATGTCAAGCCCCCAGACCACGAACGGCCAGGTGATGGGTATAGTTTTGAGGGCGGTGGGTGGCATGTGGCTCTGATTAGCAAAGAGCTAGCAACCGACGCATCGTTGGACTAAGTCCTGAGCATCTGCCCGGGCTGTTGGCCAGTAAAATCCTGTACGGAAGGCCTTGCCTACAAGGGCCCGGGCTGCGGCGTGGTGCCCGCCGAGTCCAGCGTGAATTTCAGCCAGGAGATTTCGCCCCTCCTCTTCGGAGATACACCTTTGAAGGACTCCGGTTGTGCTTTTCTTATAAAGTTCTCCATCATGGACCTTGTAGGCTTTAGATCGCCGAACTATGCAGCGGGCCTCGTTTTGGTCTTTGGGAAGTTCCTGCCTAATTAAGTAGGCTAGGAATGGTTCCATCCATGGGGCAATTACTGCCATTATTTCGTGGGCTGAAGGTGTTACTTCATTGGCTGAGCCGCCGATCGTGTCAGAATTGTCTGAGTTAGGTGATGCAGCTGGCTCCGGATTGTTATTTCCGGACTCCTCTTCCCATAATACGGATGGCTTAAAGAGCCGTTCCAGGAAGATGTTTGGAGAGACGGCGTCACGTTTTGCGCCGATGCGTGCTAACACGTCTGCTGCCTGGTTATTATCCCGGGCTACATGATGGAATTCGAGTCCTTCGAACCGAGCTGACATTTTTAGGACGGCGTTGCATTAAGCTGCCATTTTCGGATCTTTGGCGTCAAAGTCTCCATTTACTTGGGATATTGCGAGGTTTGAATCCCCGCGCACCTCTAGGCGTTGAATGCCCATGGAGATTGCCATCCGGAGGCCGTGTAGAAGGGCCTCATATTCGGCTGCGTTGTTGGAGTCCATGTACATTATTTTAAGTACGTATTGGACTGTGTCTCCAGTTGGGGACGTCAAGACGATGCCAGCCCCCAAGCCAGCCAACATTTTGGATCCGTCGAAATGCATGATCCAATTGGAGTACGCACCGTACTCTTTAGGGAGTTCGGCTTCGGTCCATTCGGCGACGAAGTCAGCCAGGACTTGCGACTTTATAGCTCGCCGTGGTTTGTAGGTTATGTCAAATGGTAAGAGCTCAATGGCCCATTTTGCAATCCTGCCCGTTGCGTCGCGATTGTTTATAATATCGTTGAGAGGTACTTCTGAGGCCACCATTATGGAACACTCTTGAAAGTAGTGTCGCAGCTTCCGGGATGCCATGAACACCGCATACGCTATCTTTTGGTAATGTGGGTACTGGGACTTGCATGGAGTTAAGACAGTGGATACGTAGTACACTGGTTTTTGAAGAGGGAATCTGCGTCCTTCAGTTTCTCGTTCGACGACGAGTACCGCGCTGACAACTTGATGTGTTGCTGCAATATATAATAACATAGGTTCGCCCAGGTTGGGCGCGGCCAGGACCGGATTTGTTGCCAGTATGGCCTTGATTTCTTCAAGTCCGGCCGCGGCGGCATCCGTCCATTCGAAGTGTTCGGTGAGCCGGAGGAGGCGATAGAGGGGCAGAGCCTTTTCTCCCAAACGGGAGATGAAGCGTCTTAGAGCCGCTACACACCCAGTTAGTTTTTGTATTTGCTTGAGGTCTTTTGGGATATCCAATTGTGACAGAGCTCGGATCTTGGCTAGGTTTGCTTCAATTCCTCTACCGGATACAATGAAGCCCAAAAGCTTTCCGGCTGGTACTCCGAAGACACACTTTTCCGGGTTGAGCTTAATGTCATATGCTCGGAGGTTGTCAAATGTCACCCTCAAGTCGTCTACTAGAGTTTCGATGTGTTTGGTCTTGACGACCACATCGTCTACGTATGCCTCTACTGTTTTGCCTATCTGGGTAGCCAGACATGTCTGAATCATGCGCTGATATGTTGCGCCAGCGTTTTTGAGTCCGAAGGGCATTGTGTTGAAGCAGAATGGCCCATATGGAGTAATGAATGCCGTTGCGGCCTGGTCTTTTTCTGCCATCTTGATTTGATGGTATCCGGAGTATGCATCGAGGAAGCACAATGAATCGTGCCCTGCGGTAGCATCGATGATTTGGTCGATGCGAGGGAGAGGGAAAGGGTCCTTTGGACAGGCCTTGTTAAGGTCTTTGAAATCGACTCAGAGGCGCCAGGATTTGTCCTTTTTTGGTACCATTACCAGGTTGGCTAGCCAGTCCGGATGTTTGATATCTCTGATGAATCCGGCTTCTAAGAGTTTGGCTAGCTCCTCTCCCATTGCCTGTCTTTTGGGTTCAGAAAATCGCCGAAGAGCTTGTTTGACTGGCTTGAATCCTTTTAGGATATTTAGGTTGTGCTCTGCCAGCCTGCGTGGGATACCTGGCATGTCTGAAGGGTGCCAGGCAAAAATGTCCTAATTTTCCCGAAGGAAGTCTCGTAGTGCGGCTTCTACATCAGGATTTAATTATGCCCCAATGGATGCCGTCTTTGTGGGGTCCGTTGGATGGACCTGAAATTTGACTATTTCGTCTGCTGGTTTAAAAGAGGTGGACTTGGACCTCTTATTGAGTATCACATCGTCCCTATCCACCGTGGAGCGCAGCGCAGTTAATTCCTCTACCGCTAGGGCTTCGGATAATGCCTCTAGGGCCAGTGCGGCTGTCTTAATTTTAGCGCGGAGTGCTGTATCTGGATCACTGGCGAGAGTGATTATTCCATTGGGTCCGGGCATTTTGAGCTTCATGTACCCATAATGGGGTATAGCTTGGAAGATTGTGAATGCCTCTCGCCCTAACAAAGCGTGATATCCGCTGCCGAATGGGGCCACTTGGAACGTGACCTCTTCGGACCTATAATTGTCCGGCGAGCCGAACACTACATCTAATGTGATTTTTCCTGTGCAGCGTACTTCTCGACTAGGGATTATTCCCCTGAAGGTTGTGCTGCTTCGCTCAATGCGGCTCCAGTCAATTTCCATTTTTTGAAGGGTTTCCTCATAGATGAGGTTTAATCCGCTGCCGCCATCCATGAGTACCTTGGTAAAACGAAAGCCGTCCACTATCGGACTAAGGACCAATGCGGCTGGTGCTCTAGCTATTCGGAATTTAGGTTCGTCGCTGGCATTGAAGGTGATAGCCGTGTCGCTCCATGGATTTGTTGTTGCTACTTGGTAGACTTCGGCAAGACTGCGGATTGTTCGTTTCCGCATATTATTTGATGCGAAAGTCTCGAAGACTGTTAATACCGTACTGGTGCTGCTGGGCTGGTTGCCCGGGGCTAAAAAGCCTTCGCCACTTTTGGCCACCTGCCATAATATCCAACATGCTCGAAGGCTATGTGTTGGAGTGGCGCCCTCCGTACTGTGGATTTTGCAGGGTCCATTGAGCCATCCCTCCAGTACGGTTCCGTACCCTTTATGGGGTTTTTGCTTTTTGGTTTTTAACCCAGGTGCTTAAGTATGACGCACCCTTTTATTTCGGACTGGGGTTGTATTCAGGGCCGGATTGTCCCAAAACCTAGTTTCGGTTTTCCAGGCACTTTCCATCGCGTAGTATTTTTGTACAATGGTCGCTAGGTCGGCGAAGCGTGTAACTTCGCAACGACTGATGGCGTTTATGATTCCCTTGTCCGTGCAATTGTTGCAGAAGATTGAAATCGCGCTTTCTTCACGACAGTCCTTTATCCTGTCCATAACTAGGAGGAATCTGGCCCAGTAACGATGTACTGTTTCATCGGGCTCTTGCCGTATTTGAGATAGATCGCTTATGTTTGGGTGGGTGGGTGGAATCAAGTTCGGAACCCCGCCCAATCTGAGGCTCAAAGGCCAAGAAGCTTCTGGATTTGGAAGCTTGGTTTGCTGGACGCTTTCCAACGAATCTGGTCCGATGCCTGACTTTAGGTTCAGTATTTGATTAACGTCCGTCCCTCCGCGGGAATCCGGCATGGAGGGATCGGGAATCCGGACATAGTTGGTTTTTAGCATAGAAGAAGAGTCGCCGCATTGTTCCTCTACCACGACAACGTGGTGGGTAACCTGGGGAGAGTTAATTTCTCTTAGATCGGTTTTAAGCCCAATCTGATCGTAGTCGGTAGCGACTCCCAGGGCGGCGATGCGATCCAAGAGCTCGTTTACGGAGGAGAGCTCAATCGGATCTAGCTGCTCGGCGGATTCCGAGCTGACGTGAAGATCACTTTTAATGACCTGAGAGGTCATTGTCGGAGCGGTGGCCGAACAGGCGGTCATAAGATAACCGCCTAGCCGGATAGTCTGGCCGGCAGCCAAAGCTCCCTTGACGATGGTGCCGTCTTTGAAGACGGGAAAAGGCATCCTTCCTGATTGTGACGGCACAGAGGAACTCTCAATGAAAGCACCAATGTCGGTGTCAAAACCGGCGGATCTCGGGTAGGGGGTCCCAAACTGTGCGTCTAGGCGGATGGTAATAGGAGACAAGGGACACGATGTTTACCCAGGTTCGGGCCCTCTTGATGGAGGTAAAACCCTACGTCCTGCTTGATTGATATTGATGATGTGTGTTACAAGAGTGGATCTACCACGAGATCAAGGAGGCTAAACCCTAGAAGCTAGCCTATGGTATGATTGTTGTTCGTCCTATGGACTAAAGCCATCTGGTTATATAGACACCGGAGAGGGCTAGGGTTACACAGAGTCGGTTACAATGGTAGGAAACCTACATATCCGTATCGCCAAGCTTGCCTTCCACGCCAAGGAAAGTCCCATCCGGACACGGGACGAAGTCTTCAATCTTGTATCTTCATAGTCTTGGAATCCGGCCGATGATGATAGTTCGGCTATCCGGACACCCCCTAATCCGGAACTCCCTCACCCCCCCCTCTAGTCGATAACTAGCACTTTCAATTGGTATCAGAGCAAGGTACTCCCTTGTTCTGTGTGATTCGGTTTAACCACCGGGAGTTTAGCTATGTCGACTGCAGGATTGAGGAATGTATCTTGCCCCACCTTTGACGGTCATGAGTATCCTCGGTGGAAAGCCATGATGAAGAAGCCATCATGACCATGGCGAGCTAATCACAGTAAGATGGCCCGTTCTGGTCCTTCCGCCTAATGTCTCTGGTCCTCAGTTTGATTATCACATTGAGCATAGTCCTCAGGTCCAGAAACCAAAGCCAAGACTGCCAAGGTTTCCAGGTACTGCCACATCTGTCGGGTCCTTCAATGCAAATGGCTTCAAAAGCCACAACACCTTCTTTGACAGCTCAAAGAACCCTTACTCAAGGCCAAGAATATCATCTGATCGTTTCTGGAGTCATCAACAACAAAGCTATTACTCCTGCATTCTGTATGATCAAGGGCGCATTTTCCCTCATATGTGCCTCGACACTGAAGCCATTGCAGGACTGCCATGCTTAGAAGAAGCACTTGACTGCTTTCGTGATGCAGGTCTGCTCAGCTTTGTGACAGACAAAGAACATTGGAATGAAGAACTTCGGCTTCAATTCTATGCTACCCTCCACATTCACGGCTACAACAGGGATACAAAAACATGGATTCTCGAGTGGATGACCGGAAATGTTCATCATGAAGCCAAAGCTCTTGACATCATTGAGCTTACAGGCCTATCCACTCCCGAAGAGCTGTACGAACCTGGTTGTCAAAACCACCGCAATACTTTGGAGAGCATCTTCCATAAGCCAGAACCCAACATGAGCCAGATGTTGAGCATGATGAAGACATTGCCACATGACGCTGAATACCCAAAGGAGTTCTTTGTTGATGACCTTGAGTATCTGTCGCGCACCATATATCACATCATCAGGCGGACTCTATGGCCTATCAAAGGACATTCATCAGCTGCAAAACTTGAAGGAGCCATGAAGACATTGGCCTTTTACACCCTCAATGGCATCAGCTTCAACGCACAAGATTTCTTCCTCAGGCAACTGGCTGCATCTGGATCTGACCTTTTTGGCCTGAAATTCTATGCTCCATGGGTCATGCGCCTCATCAAGCTACATTCTGCTATCAACTATCAGCCTTCTGCTCGCAATCATGTGATCTTTCTACTAGAGGTTGATATGTCAGTTGAAGCCATATACCCTGAGCCTGCCAAGAAGCCTCTTTGTCTTCAAAATGCTGAACACCAAAGATTCACTCAGCCTATGGAAGGAGTCCAAGTTGTAACTCATGTCTATCCGATGGCTGGAAACACTTGTCTGCCTCATCGTGCGCCAACTGAAGCCACTGAGAGCACAATTGCTCAAAGGCCAAAGAAGCGCTCTCGGGTCCTAAATGACCGAGAACTTCTTGTGGCACTGCATCAGAAACAAGACAACCATCACTTTTGGCTCAAGCGTCAGATGCAAAGTCTCTTGGTGGATGTAAATCACATTCGGAATCTTGCCACCAAGAACGCATTTGTCACTCACGAAACCTGTTGGCGATCATGGAAGAGTTTGACCCTGCTCAGTGCTGAAGCAGATCTTCAAGACGATGGCTTCACTGAACGATTCAAGTTTGACTCCACTCCTCCATGGAATGCTGTCCTACGACGAACTCCATCCCTTGAAGACTCTGACTATTCTTCCTCCGCGGCAACCGTGAATGCAAATGTGATCGATGATGAAGACGATGCTACTTCACCACCCCCTACTTCTGCACGCATCGACACTGCACCAAGTTCGTCTGCACCGCCAAACAACAACGACAACCCTGCTGCTTCAACTACTCCTCATGAGGACGAGTAGATGCTCTATGTCTTCAAACTTGTTTGGTCATTATTGACAAAAGAGGGACAAGCGTATGAGTTTGGTAGTCTTCAAGCGGGTCCATATGGGCGGTTGCTTTATAATTTGCCTAGTGGTTACAACTCTTGCTTTTGATACATTTCGTTCATTGAGTTGTAGCACTTAAACTCGATGGTCGTCTGCTACTTATTTGCTCTTTCATGTGCGATGATAACTTCCGCACTTAGATCATTCCGCACTTAGATCATTCTGCAGACGTCCATTTTCCATTATGCATGTCATTCTTTAAGTGTTATCATTTCATGCATGATGAATTATCTTCATAAGTTGAAGAGGATCTCCACAAGTACAACCTGCCATGTGCATTTGCATTCCAAAAGCAAATTACTTATATGCACATCTTCAGGGGGAGCCCTTGCCACTTATGAAGACAATACCCTATCCATTACAATTTCACATACTTTATTCCCGTTGAAAACTTCAACCAGTTTGTCATCAATCACCAAAAAGGGGGAGATTGTAAGTGCATCTAGTGCCACCCCTAGTTGGTTTTGGAGTATTGATGACAAAGTTGGTTGAGGGACTAATGCGTTTGTGAGAATTGCAGGATAACGCAGGTAGTGTCCCTCATTGATTCGGTTTACCTACCGGAGATGACCCCTAAAAATTTATGAAGATATTGAAGACAATGGTGGTATGTGAAGATATTCACATTGAAGACTATGACATGAGAAGACATTGAGCGAAGATTATGGAGCGCGAAGACTGTGTTGTTTCGTTGTTTCCTTTTCTTCTTTGTTGAGTCATAGGAACCACCATACTGTTAAGTGGGGTCCAAGTGAACAAAGTCAGAGTGACTGAAGTAATGCTCAACCCAAATCCTATGTCTTCGAGCGAAGACAATGAGAGCAAATCTTATCCAGAGCTGGATGAGTCATCTTTGCTTGTAGCCCAAGTAAAGTTGCCGTGTGTGTTTGAAATCTGACCGTTGGAACACGTGTCAATTCCTTAGTGACCCAGGGTCATTTCGGACATATCAGGTCGGGTTGCCTTGTGGCTATAAATAGCCCACCCCCTACACCATAAATTGGTGGCTGCTCAGAGTTAGTTTACGGCTTTTGTCGTTTTGAGATCAACCCACCTCGAAGCCTTTGAGAGAGAAATCCTTGCGAGGACAAAGCCCAAACACCCAGAGCCAAAGAGTGTTAGGCATCACTGAAGTCTTTCTGTCTGTGTGACCTGAAGACTTATTACACTTGAGGACTGTGTATCCTCCAGCCGGTTAGGCGTCGCGTTATGAGCATCCAAGAGTCATCGTGGATCGCCGGTGAATGAAGTCTGTGAAGGTTCGAAAGTCTACCTTGAAGACTTACCAGAGTGATTGGGCGAGGACTGTGTGTCCTTAGCTCAAGGGGAATAAGGTGAAGACGCGGTCTTCTGAGTTCAATCTCAGCCTCCCTAACCAGACGTACAGTTGTCACAGCAACTGGAACTGGTCCAACAAATCTTGTGTCTTCAACAAGTGACTGGTTCTATCCCTTCCCTCCTTTTACTTTGAGTTTGTCTTCGTGAAGTCATTGCTTATTTGTCTTATCTGTTTGACTTCACTGTTTGACTACTATCGTTGATTGGCTTCACACTATCTTCCATCCTGATCTTTACTACCTAGCTGCTATTAGTCTTTGTACGTTCACATTATTGCATACTTGACTATGGCTTGCTTGTTGTAGTTTATCTTCCGCTGCATATCAATTAGGTCATTTCTATTGTTTGTCTTCGAAACTCCCACGTTTTGAAGACTTTGATAAAAATCGCCTATTCACCCCCCTCTAGTCAATAACTAGCACTTTCAGGGGGCGCCGACCCTAGGAGATCCCATCTCCAAGAGGGCGGCGGCCAAGGGGGGAAACCTGCCCCCCAAGCCAAGTGGGGCGCCCCCCACCCCTAGGGTTTCCAACCCTAGGCGCAGGGGGAGGCCCAAGGGGGGCGCACCAGCCCACCAGGGGCTGGTTTCCTTCCCTCTTCAACCCATGTGGCCCTCTGGGATAGGTGGCCCTACTCGGTGGACCCCCGGGACCCTTCCGGTGGTCCCGGTACAATACCGGTGACCCCGAAACTTTCCCGATGGCCGAAACAGGACTTCCTATATACAAATCTTTACCTCCGGACCATTCCGGAACACCTCGTGACGTCCGGGATCTCATCCGAGACTCCGAACAACTTTCGGGTTACCGCATACTAATATCTACAACCCTAGCGTCACAGAACCTTAAGTGTGTAGACCCTACGGGTTCGGGAGACATGCAGACATGACCGAGACGACTCTCCGGTCAATAACCAATAGCGGGATCTGGATACCCATGTTGGCTCCCACATGTTCCACGATGATCTCATCGGATGAACCATGATGTCGAGGATTCAATCAATCCCGTATTCAATTCCCTTTGTCTACCGGTATAGTACTTGCCCGAGATTCGATCGTCGGTATCTCGATATCTTGTTCAATCTCGTTACCGGCAAGTCTTTTTACTCGTTTCGTAACACATCATCCCGTGATCAACTCCTTGGTCACATTATGCACATTATGATGATGTCCTACCGAGTGGGCCCAGAGATACCTCTCCTTCACACGGAGTGACAAATCCCAGTCTCGATTCATGCCAACCCAACAGACACTTTCGAAGATACCCGTAGTGCACCTTTATAGCCACCCAGTTACGTTGTGACGTTTGGCACACCCAAAGCATTCCTACGGTATCCGGGAGTTGCACAATCTCATGGTCTAAGGAAATGATACTTGACATTAGAAAAGCTTTAGCATATGAACTACACGATCTTGTGCTAGGCTTAGGATTGGGTCTTGTCCATCACATCATTCTCCTAAATGATGTGACCCCGTTATCAATGACATCCAATGTCCATGGTCAGGAAACTATGACCATCTGTTGATCAACGAGCTAGTCAACTAGAGGCTCACTAGGGACATGTTGTGATCTATGTATTCACACATGTATTGCGGTTTCCGATCAATACAATTATAGCATGAATAATAGACAATTATCATGAACAAGGAAATATAATGATAACCATTTTATTATTGCCTCTAGGGCATATTTCCAACAAGCCGTCCCCAGGATCTCGACGCCGTCAACAACATCATCGCTTCCCTCAGTGCATTGGCCATCCGCTTGACGCCGCCGCTCCCTCCGCCACCTCCTGAGCCGGATTAGATCTTGTAGTTTTTGGCCTGCCTATGGCTTGGCCTTGTTTTTTATGCTTTGGGCTTGTTGAGTTGTGCCCTCGGCAGAACCTAGTACTTCTCGTCCCTCTCTCTCTCTATCTGTGTGTGCGCGTGTACTTTGTTGTACTCGTTGGCTGTGGTGGTTGCTTTATTTATAAAGCGGGGCAAAAGCCTTCTTCGGTAATCTTTATTTTCAGGAATGATGCACAATATAGCTTAGTAGAACCGTTTAAAATTCTTTAAATAGTTTGCAATTTATCTCATACATTCAGGATTTCTCTTGCTTGAATACGCCTTTGCCATGCCTTAGCGTGCGCTGCTTCACTTTGCGTTTATGTATCAGCCGATTTTTTTGTAAAATTTACTAGAAAACCCCGCAGCAATGCGCGGGGTCTTCTTCTAGTTATATATACACCACCAACCCTAGACGCCGCCACCAATCATCCACACGCAATCTCCATCACCATCATTATCTCCTTTGCTGCTCCAAGACCACCTCCATAGAAGAAGGGACAAGATCAAGAGGAAGGAAGATGAGGCTCCGCCACCGCGTTGCACCAGCCTTCGACCCAGTGTCGTCTTCGCCATCTCCACCAACACCGGTGCCACCTCCATCATTGCCATTGCCACCGACGTCGTCTCCATCACCACCATCTTCACTAGGGCCGTCGTACTCCTCTTCTTCATCGACTCCGTGTCAGTGTGTAGCAAGTCTATGCCTTCTATGTTTACCCTTAATATGTTTGAGTAGTTGTACTAGTTCTTGAGGATTTGGATAAACTCTTGCATGATTAGAACTTAATGCCTATGAGCAATTCAATCATTTTCTCTATATGTGTTGTGTTGATTTTCTCATGGTGTTGTGAAGAGCGCTCACTCAACATTAGCCTCTTGTGGACTTGAGGGAATTGCTATAAGTGTGATGGTGGGTTTGCAGAGGTCGGTTGTGACAGTGCTTATCTTATTTCTTCCCTGAGCGTTGCAACATGTAGTAATGGAGAACCATATAGCTTTATTTTGTGTTTATGATAAAACCCTTAATTATCGTTGTGAAAACTGGAGTGGGGAAACAGTGGTAGTGATACATCGCCACCAACTCCGTGTAGGCACATATTTTTTGGCTCCACCCATACATAATCATATTCAAGTAGATTACGATACGAACCTATACGCTTTCGTATATGTTGATTGGGTCATACTTGTGGTGATAACCCCGGAACCCTCGAGAATGATTTACTACTCGAACACCGCTCCATTTAGTTTAGTTCTTTTTATTTACTGTTTTTTTACCTTCTTGTTTGTAGTTTAGTCAAACCGTCGTTTTATTCGTCTTCCTTAGCAACCGACTAAAGTAGACTATCTCTTAACTCCAGTTTGGGTGCGTTCCGAACTGCATAATTGACGAGTTAGTAGTGCCTTCCTATTCACTCCATGTAGGATCGATAAACCTTATTTACCACAAAATTACTACAAAACCTTGTGCACTTGTAGGACATCAGCGTCTTGCGTCGTAGGAGGGCGTGTGGAGCTGTGTTTTCGACGGATCTCACGTAATTCGGTCGGTGTTTGTTTTTGATGGATACGCGTAGATCCGGTATCCTTTCGTTTGCATTCATGTATTTACAGGGTGGATCCTTCTGATATACGCTTCTCTTCATCTACTTACAGGTTTACATTCATCTATTTACATGAACAGCGCTGATTTCATTATTTTTTCTCTGACCGCCCCCTTCAACATCCTAATTTGACTAATCCTGCTTTCGCCACTGCTCATGCGCCGTAGCCTGCCTATCCAGGAAGCATTTTTAGGGGTTTATCAAGGAGGGTTCAGGTAGACGATTGACGCCACGGCGATGGAACAGGAGAAGGCAAGTCGCAGCAACGCAAACAAAATGCATCTCATTCTAAGAAGACGGTTCATTACAGCGTCTCCACCCGCAGCAGAGGCGGCACAAAAGCAGGGAACCTGGCCACTCTAAGCTGTAGCAACAACAACAGCTGATCCAATGGCTAAACCAGCACAGAGACTTGAAAGTTCTACTGACAATGGAAACAGAGCTGCTCTCACACACCACCAGCCGAGACCAGCTCAAGCTGCTTCAACGCCATGGAGTCATTGGCATGCTGATATGAGCTCAAATTATTCTTGGTCTTGTCTTGTCAACGTGTACGTTATATATGACGTTAACGTACTTGTCAGCACCAGGGCACAAAAAACCAGAACTATGACTCTGAGTCTGCTCCAACTGTCTCGAAATTTGCTGCTCATATTGCGTTCATAAAATGTACCAGTCCCGGAGGCATAAAAGGTGAGCATGCATAGGAACATGATACATAGCGCTGAACATATAATTGCTTCACGATCTGAAATATTTCCTGGTTCGGGATTAACCCATTGACCTAGCATCGTCATATATGCAGACAGAGACTCCATGTAGCCTGGTTCAGTGCACAGGTTAGCAATCAGAATAGCTGATGTGCTGAAGCAAAAAAGTGCAGAGAAATCGAGGAGCTGAACGGGCATCTTCGCGCTAGCAGTGCTGCCCGGCCACTGATGGATCATCCACACGCTAAAGTAGGATAGAACCCCCGATAAGGTACCGCAGCGCAAGATCCTTGTGTACCAGTACTCAGCAGGTATCTCACTCTCGTTCAAAAACTTGGAACTATGGTATGCTACCAGAGTCACAGCACCACCGAGAGCGATGACACTTGATTTAACTGATGTTGTCATGTTGACGGACACGGTACATCCGCCGTGATCAAAATTAGCAGTGAACCACACAAGCGCCGCAATAAGCTCCGGCATGCAAATCAGTACCATGTCTTCGCCTGTCCATTCTGTAGCCACGGTGTGCACAGATATCATAAGAACCACAGTGAAGGTCCTGTGAAGCGCTTGCTGCGCCTGGGCTACACCTGGGCTGGATCCGATCGGCAGTGTGGCCATCATCAATGCCAGAGCGCCAAGCGCAGAACTGAAGAAGAGGAGAAAGTGAGAGACAACAAAATTGCCATTTTGTTGTCCATTAGTCAGATCAGCAAGACGTGCCAAGGCGAGCTGCATTAGCTGCAGACAGTACGATAGTAGTACCATTAGTAGCAGACCCTGAGATTTCCCGCTGCCACTTGCCAAGTTAGCCATTCCATTGGTGCTATGCCGCAACCTTCCCTTGACGCAGAATTTGCGCCACAAGGCGCCAATGAAAACTAGTATGATAGCCGGGATCACAGCTATTTTGATGTACCTTGTACTGATCCTAAGCAACAGCGCATAAGCTGCCATTACTGCAAAACTAGTTCTGATGTAGATCTCAAGACCTTGTTTTGGGGGCAACAGCTGTAAACCAGACAAATTTAGAGCAAAATGAAAACGTGGGTCATGGTAATAGTGGTGACTACTTGGACTTCTAGCTGGATTAGTACTTTATTAACTGTGAAATTGCTCGAGGAAATAAACACAAGTGCCAATCACTACCATCAGAATTGGCTGGTTGTTGTGCAACATACTCCACGCATCAACAGCACAAACACGATCCATTATATGAAGTAAAAAAAAACACTAATACAGTTCCTTGTTAGGTTGCTGATCTGTTACATTGAGCTTCATCGATAGAGGGTAGTTAACAGGTTTTTTCCTGGAAAAAAAGGTATTTAACAAGTTG
Source organism: Triticum dicoccoides (assembly GCF_002162155.2). Taxonomy (NCBI): domain Eukaryota; kingdom Viridiplantae; phylum Streptophyta; class Magnoliopsida; order Poales; family Poaceae; genus Triticum; species Triticum dicoccoides. The sequence continues at coordinate 129,223,552 of NC_041381.1, read as the reverse complement.
GAATGCAAGGAGGAAAACTCACTATCCATCTTATTTCATTCATGTTTTTCAACCACGTTAACTGTTGTTTCCATTTGTGCACAGGTCTGTTGGACTAGCGATCAAGCAGAAGAACTAGAATGGATCAACAAGTTGTCAGTTGTCACCCACTACTCATCCCTACTGACTGGTAATCCAAGTTACAACCAAGGCAGGCTGTTTATGCCTAATCCTCAGGACTCTCAACCCATGGTATGAAGTTCATGAATCAGTCCTCCCCAACAAAACTGAACACCAGAAATTATTGTGTTTAACAAAGAAGGATAAGTTTGAACCTAGTACTATTGTGCTTGGTCCGACATGGACCTTGAACAATGAAGTGGGGTTTTGTTTTGTTATTTCGGGCCTTTCAAAAATTTGTGAAACAAAACGTGGATATAAGGAATGATATGAAACGATAACTCACAAAATCTCTTTACAACTATGACTATATATGTCCTATGCAAAGACGACAACACAAATTTATTATCTTTTGTGTTTTTTCTCCATGGAACACAGATGATCATACTGGCTGGTGATTCACTTTATAGCATTCTCCTTGCCGTACTCAACTGTTCTTGATTATGAGAGAACCTCTGAAGGCGAAATCATCCTCTAAAGCTTAACTTGGTTATTTAGGGTAGTTTTGCAAGTCCTTCTTTTTCTGGAAAAAAAGAATATGAATAGGTATTCCATTTCGTCATGTAGAAAAGGGCAAGTAGAATCTATATGTATTTATTGCCATGTTTACAGCTAGCAATTTTCGATTTTGTGTCTTATTGTTTCATAGCATTCCCTACATTCATGATAGTTTCTGAATTTTTTTGAACACATATAATAAAAAGGACCACTTTTCAAAACCAGTTCACGGCTTATTTTATAAGAAGATAGTTTGGGATGAACTTCTATCTACAAAAGAAGATAGGTGTATAAGTTACTTAATTTGATTATTGTACACGTTCAAGATGGGATCTAGTTGGGCACTACCTAGAATGAAAATTCACAAGTCCTCACAGATGCAACTGTGCATTCTTATATTCTTAAATAAAACGTTGTAGCGGCTTCCCCTACCGCGTCATTTAAAAAAAAGTTGGAAATATTATCCATAGAGTGTTCTAGCATCTTCTAAATTTCAAGTTTTTCTTTTTTGTTTAGAACGGAGGCGACCCCGACTCTCCCGTCCCTGTGCGGCCGCCGCCAGACCGCACCGGGCGGCCACCACCGGGCTTCCCCTCGACCTCCTGTGCCTCCCCTCCCTCCGCCGCCGCCGGCAACGTTGCCGGGCAAAGGCCTTGTGGCACGGCGGCGGCGGACCACCTCCTCTACGTCTCAGATCTGAGGTGGCGGCGACCCGATCTTGGTCCCATGCGGCGGTGATGGCGGGCAGCAGTGGCCGGGCCGAGTCGGTGGCATGCTGCAGTCGGCGGGGATGGCAGGAGGCGGCGGCGTGGGCTCGATCTACAGTGCTGACGATGGTCCATCGTCCGAACCTGACAAAGGCGGGCTACTGCCGTCGCTTCAAACTGCCGCCTCTCATCGGCTGCGGCTACGGTTCTCGGTGGTTCTCCGATTCTGCCACACATCACGAGGTTTATGGCGGTGGTGATCTCCTCCTCCGCCGGAGGTGGTCGGCCGGTTGTGGCTGGTTTGGCGGATCTCGCGATCTATCATCTAGTCCCGGTTGTGGTCCTCGTGCTCTTCTTGCATCAAGGCAATGTCCTGCTTGATCGGTCCTCCTCAATCTGGCCATTGACATGTTCCGGAATGGCCGCCGGAGAATTTGCTAAGGATATCTGGATCGGTTAGTTACCGGTCGCACATCCATATCAGCCTACGAGGTTCCGAGGGCGTGGCGCGAAGCTCTGTTGACTGATGACACCTTGGGACATGTCGGCTTCTCGATTTCCATGGTGGAGACAGCAGTGGAGAAGATCATGGTGGCCAAGATCGGAGGATCAGTTACACGGAGGTAGTCTTGGAGGCGATGGAGTCAGACAGGTGTTAGATGACTCTTAGGAGCAGCAGTGATAAGTGGGGCGGCAACACTGGTGGTTCCCCTCGGGTGCCGAGTCGTGACTTTCAAGGTGAAAGCTTATGTCTGGCCTTCATTCTTGTGCCTGGCGATTGCCTTGCTGAAGGAATTGTTTTGAGAGCGCGCACTTTCTCCAGGGTGAAAACCTAAGATCTTGGATCAGGCAACGACGCGCTTGTGCACTGTTCTCTTCATGGAGGCGTTGCTTTCGGAGACCTTTTATGTTTCCGGGGTGTTGTATTTGGTGGTGGTATGAGTGCTGCTGTTGAGAGGAGTTGATTGCTGCGGCGGGACTTTTGTTTTCTTTCTTTTTATTTTCTCTTTTGGTTGTGTGCATCCTAGATGTCTCGACGACATCTTGTAGGTGCAGAGGTTGGGTGTAATTGGTATCATCGCGATATTAATATATTCCCCTTTTAAGAAAAAATACAGAGGCGACTGAGGCCCTTAGCATTCAAGTACAACATCAAGTTCAAGTTGGAATCCAGAAAAACGGAAAGCAAGCAAATAAGTTCAATGCATGGCTAATCAGGGCTAAAGTGTGTAGTCTTTTTCAGTAGCGCCAGAGCTTTGAAATCTAAGTTCCAGGACTTTTTTTTTCTGTTGCTTTTCTCTCAAACAAAACTAATCTGCTATAAGTACTTAATTTGATTACTGTAAACGTTTAATATGGGATATAGTTGGTACTAACCTACAATGAAAATTCAAAGTCCTCACAGATGCGACTGTGGGTTCTTACTGTTTACAAAAACGTTGTAGAGGCTTCCCCTACCGCGTTCATTAAAAAAACAGAACTTGGAAATATTATCCATGGACTGTTCAGCATCTTCTAGATTTAAAGTTTTTTTTTTAGAAAGAGGCGCTTGCCAAGCCTTAAACTGAGGCCCTTGACGTTTAAGTACTAGAACAAGTTCAGGTTCGAATCCAGAAAAACGGAAAGCAGGCAAATAAGAAGTTCAAATGTTCAATAAATGGCTAATAAGGCCTAAAGGTAGTCTTCTTCAGTAGTGCCAAAGCTTTTGAAATCTAAATTGCAGGACTTATTTTGTTTTTTCTGTTGCTTTTCTCTCAGACAAAACCAATCTGCTACTCTTAAATGTAAGAACACAATTGGCAGAGTTTCCGTGAGTTACCGTATCGGATATCACAGCCCGCTGTTGGCCATCGCTGCTGGAAATTGATGCAATATCCTGCGCCGCTGTAGCTTCAGCTGCCGAGGCCATGGTGTCATGCAGATTGGGCGAGGGAGGTGAAGCTATGAGCGGAACAGAGTTTTGATCTTGATTCCTCAAGATGGTGATCACGGATTTAGGGCTAAAGCTTAACCCAACCTCGCTTGCCTTCTGATTTCTGGTGTGGATCGGACGAGTTTATCGCACCAACAGGTTGTTGACTTCGGAAGGACATGAGCTCGGTGTTAACGGGTTAACAGGTTGCCCGTGTGTTAACGGTTTCTAGTAGAATACACATGGATAAACTTTTCAAATCTTTCCCTTGACCTATTTGGGCAGTACTAGGCGCCAGCGCGCCGGCCCAAAGTTTCGGCCGGTGGACGCGTAGCCCTTGGATTATGTCCGTAACAGCATGAGGCAGAAGAAAAGTCCATGCGAACAAAAAAAAAAAACATTCCCTTCCGCTTCCGCGCGTACGAAAAGATTCTCTGCATCTCGTCCCTCCTTTTTGTCTCGCTGGCTGCACATGCACTCCGGTCGCCGCCCTCGCCGGCCATTCTGGTCGCCAGTAGTCTCCCTTGCCGACCGACCTTGTCTCCGGTTGCAGCATCAAATGAGCGATGACGTCGCTCGCAGCCAAAAAGCGGTGGTAGCAAAAACTTGTGCCTGTCCCAGCCATATAAACACACGGTGGAAGCAAAAAGATGAGACAACTGTTCCAACAAAAAAACAACATGGTGGAAGCAAAATGAGACGCCGGTTCCAGCAAAAGCAAGATGGTGGTAGCAAAATCGGGCTGGTTCCAGCAAAATACGAACACGGTAGTAGCAAAAACTGAGACTGGTTGCAGCAAAAAAAACTAGTTCCAGTGTTGCCGGTGCAGCACCTCCGTCGGGGGCGTTGTCACCACCGCCATTGAATGGCCCCCGCTGGTTGCAGCTATGCCATCGCCGGCGCACAGTAACAGCTAGTCCCAGCACCGTGCGGTGCTAGTTGTAGCTCCCCACTTTGCCGGTTGAAGCAAAAACAGGGCAAAGCTTCCACACGGCGGTCGTCAGCCATGGCGAGGCCGAGACTCCGGTTCCGGCGTGACTCGATGCCGGTGGTAGCAAAAATCCTCATCGCTTGTAGCAGACTGCCATGCCGATTGAAGCACCGTCGGTGAGGATGTGCTCAACCGACCGCTCCCATGAATGCTACTGGCGCAACAGCCGCAGTGCTCACGGCCATCATCAGCATCTTGTCTGCCTCCGCAGGTTGGTCCCCGCAGCAGTGCCCTGGTGGCAGCTGGGCTTGGGCAACAGAAATTTCAAGGGGTCGCGGCATCTGGCCGGAGAGGTTGAGATGGAAGCCAACATCTGGCCAGAGTGGAGAGGGGAGATGGAAGCGCGGTTAGGCGTGAGCCGGCTGGAGATGAGAAACGGGGAGGAAGAGATAGGGAATTGGTGGTTGTGGTACTCCGCGTGACGATAAGGAAGAAAATGGGCGTTGAGTGGGCCCTGCTGAGTTGTGTGGCTTGCACTGAGTCATGCATGTGTGTTTGACGCGAGTATGTAAGGAGCGAGCCAGCGCAACCAGCCCAGCGTTCGGCCGGCGCGCCGATGTAAAACGTTTTTCTTTTTGAAATCCCCTCTTTTCTCAACCCTAGCCACCCTCAAGGTATCCTCCATGTCACCATCTCAATCCCTTTTCCCCATTCCGTCCAATGGCCTCGTCGGTAGCCAGCCGAGGAGCGGGACTATCCATTTAATTTTTTTAGTTCCGGTAGGTCTTTATCTTCCATATGTTTTGTTCTCTCGCGGCATTGATGGTGGCGGCGGCGATAACATGTTAAAATAAGATATTTTTTTGGGTCTCTTCCTACCTCGACGACATTTGATTCGACACCGAGTAAGGGTCAGTGAGGGTTGGTGTTGTCAGATCTAGTGATTCTGCTCGGATCTTGACAGTTGGTCAGTCAATCAAGGGAAACATGGCCCACTTTCTACAACACTTTTAGATGGGTAGTGAATTCTTGCAAGCCTGTGATGCATGGGGTGGCCCAACCGACGCTCTTTCAACATTTACTTAATCTTGTTTCTATCGGCAAGTGGCTATTGCAGTCTACAAAGTCTAGTACGGTTAAGACGTTTTATGATGTAACTTTCCTTCACTATCGGTTCTGTGCAATTATCAAGCTTCAGCGGATGATGTACAACCGAAGGCAGTGGACGAGCAATACGTTTTCTGATGTATTTTAATATTTTGCTGATTGTTTTGTGGCTTTTTGTCCTTTTCAGGAGACTACATTTTCTCTTGATAATATCAGATAGAAAATGTCCATTACATATTTTTTATTCATTTTCTTTGTGAGGGACGTAGTATAGGCAACATGTCATTAACACAGTGGTAGTTTGTCAAATTTGAAGAGCATAAGAAAAAACTAGATAACCACACATGTGTTGAAATAGGGTGCATAAATATTTGGTATGCAATGGTCATTGATGGTGTAGAAAACCGTCAGATCCCTCAATAGGGTAGCAAGCGAAGCTGCAAGTACCAGAGACAAGTTCGCAAGGGGGGAGGGGGGGTACCTTGGTTCAGGCCCTCGTCGTGAGATAATACCCTATGTCATACTTTGTTTTGTATTGATGTGGCAGCACCTCGTGCGAGGGGGTTACAAGGGGATGGTGAATATGACTACCAAGAGTCCTATCTACGGAGTAGATATATCTAAGCTACCCCTAGCCCTGCCTTATAAAGGACGAGAACTAGGGTTTACAGTGATCCTAACTGACCTCTTGTGTGAGGGCTCCATGGTTTGCATGCCAAGACGAAGTTCTTGCTCCGAGCCTGGCCCTGGACGGCCTCCTAGAGCTGTGATGCCACCAAGCCCCTTGGGCCTTGAGCCTGGCCCAATACTGGGGCTTTTCGGGCTGATGGGACACCCCCAGTATATTGGACGATGCAACGAAGCGGGGGTGACCCATCAGCCTAGAAGCTCGGTGTTGGGCCAGCCTTGGGACCCAGGAGGCCTGACGGCATCACGTTCTAGGAGATAGCCTGGGGGCCAACTCAGAGTCAGGAGATCATCTTGGCGTACGTACAAACCAAGATGCCATCAACACAAAGTCGATTAGGAACCCTATAAACCCTAGCTCTTGCCCCGTATGTAAGTCGAGGCTAGGGGTAGACATTCCCATCTATTCCATATACCACACTCTCTGTAGTTATATCTATCACCATCTTGTAACCCCCTTGCATAAGGCGCTCCCACATCAACAAAACAGGACATAATGTGTTACCTCTCCATGAGGGCGAAAACCTGGGTAACCCCTTGTGTGAACTCCCTTCTGGTACTTATGGCATGTCCTACCGGCCGTCCCATCTCCTTACTTCAAGGGTAACCTTGGTCATTTATTAAGAACCCCTAGGCTATATAAAGCTCCCAATGGGCCTCTAATTTACTCACTCTCACTTGAATAAGTTCGCAGATACGGTCAGTTGTGGTACTCGCAGAGACGGAGCCAGGAAGTTCATATGAGGGGGGCCAATGATACATATATGATCATTGGAGGGGGCATACACATAAAAGATTTATGCTTTAACTCTGCAAATCCACATATTATCTAGGGATAGTTTGAAGAACTTTTTCTAGTATGGGGGAGCCATGGCCCCAGTTCGCCTCCTGCCGGCTCCATCTCTGGTTATTCATTGCTAATTGGTCAGGAGGCTCGTTTATGATGATCAAACCATCACGGCCTGGAAGCACTAACGGGCCGCATGCGCGTCAGTGATGATATGTTTTAGTTGCGCAATGCTAAGTGGCTTTGTAGTGTGTATGTTTTAAGCTTCGGTTGGCGATGCATAAGCGAAGGAAGAAAGATGGCTGGTATATAGTTTTTGTGTGGTTTTTTAGAGGTTTCATGTACTTTTTTCCTTGATAAATGCTCCCTCCGTTTTTAAATACAAGTCTTTTTAGAGATTTCAGTGCAGACTACATACAGATGTATATATATGTATTTTGAAGTGTAGATTCATTCATTTTGCTCCGTATATAGTCCGTAGTGGAGTCTGTAGAAAGACTTATATTTAGAAACAGAGAGAGTATGATGCTCAAAAAGGAAAGAAAAATGCAGCCATCACCATTTTTTAGAAGCCTCTATCACATCACATGTGTTTTACTCTTTCTCTCGAAATAGGCTTTCACCCCGTTTTATAAATAAAGCAACGGTCCATACAATCCAAGTTCAACAACACTCGACAAACTACGGCTGGGGTCACAGCACAATCAAGCCCAAGAAAGCATAAAAGAAATAGAAAAAAAAGCCACCTAGTGGCGGCCGCGAAGCGGCACTACGCGGATGATAGTCGACGCGCCGAAGCCAGGAGCGCATCCATCATCAAGCCAAGATGGTTGCGATCACGCTGCCTCGAGAGCGGGTGCCAATGCTGCAGGAAAGCAAGGAATTCAAAGAAGGAGTCAGACGCCTTCCTTGGAAAAACCTTCTCTATCACCATCTTATTCCTAGTCGTCCAAAGATTCCATGCCATCATCGCAAAAATAAGCCAAAATAGGCGGCGGTAACGTGACGGCTGTAAAGCTCTCTGTTGGAGAAACTCCGCGAGATTTAGGGCCTCCCATTCAGGCCCCAACGCCTCGCGGACGTACGTCCAAAGTACCCTCACCGCGGTACATGAGAAGAGGATATGTGTCCCGGTCTCAGGTACCGCACAGAGAGGGCATAAATCATCACCAGGTCTGTGCCGCTTAAGAACCTCTGTCCCTGAGGGGAGACGATCCTGTAGTAATTGCCAAACAAAAATCTTAATCTTTAAAGGGACGGAGGCTTTCCATAATGGGGACAGCCAAGAAGTGGCCTGTGATGGGTAAAGGGCATGGTATGTCATGCTCACAGAAAACTCCGCCATCGGCGCAAGCCGCCAGGATACCGTGTCCGGATAGTCCAAGAGCACGAGCGGGAGAGCAACCCGCAGCCTAGTCCAGTTGTTATTCTCTGCTTGTCCAAAGGTGCGACGAAACCCGATGTTCCACTGTCCAGCTTGGAAGGCCGTAGCCACTAGGACAGACGGATCCGCACATATCGAGAATAAGCCAGGGAAGGAAACGCGTAGGGGTTCCGCATCCAGCCAGGGATCCAACCAGAATTGGATCCCTTTCCCGTTCCCTAAGGAGAAGGAGATCCCTAGGCAGATGTCATCCTTTATCCTTTGGATGGCTCGCCAGAATTGTGAGGCTTCCGTCTGGTTGCATGCTAAGAGCGGGTCTCCCTTCAGGTATTTCGCTTGAATGAGCTGTAGCCATAATCCTCCCTCGCCTCGTAAGATGCGCCAAACCCATCTTAACATGAGCGCCACATTCATATGACGGGAGGCAATGATGCCCAGTCCACCTCGGTCCTTGGGCATGCAAATATCCGCCCATTTAACCATGTGGTACTTTTGGCGGCCATTGGCTGCCTGCCAAAAGAACCTCGCGAGATCCCTATCGAAGGCACTATGAATGCCCTCTGGAAGGATATACATCCCCATCATGAACATGGGGAGGCTCGCAAGGTTGGAGCTAATAAGGATCGATTTGCTCCCTTTGGAGGTAAACTGTCCTCGCCAGGGTTCAGCCCGGCCTGTCACTCAATCCACTAGAGGATCAAACGCACTAGATAAGATCTTGGAGTCAGCCAACGGCATCCCCAAATAGGTCATCGGGAATGAGGATAGTCTACAGTTTAGATTATTCGTGATCCTTTGTTGCTCCTCAGCGGGATATCCTAAAACGACAACCTCGCTCTTGTCAAAGTTAATCTTGAGTCCCGACATCGCCTCAAAGCAAAGGAGTAGGAACTTAGGATTAACTATGTCAAGTGTGGATTCCTCCACCATAATCATGGTGTCATCGGCGTATTGGAGATGGGTGACCCCTCCTCCCGGAATGAGGTGACCAACAACACCCGAGAGGTGGCCGGCCCTCCTAGCTTTGTCTAGGATGCCTGCCAGAGCGTCCACGGCGATATTGAAGAGAAGGGGGGGATATCGGATCCCCTTGCTTCACTCCCGCAGAGGACGAGAAGAACGGCCCCACATCGCCGTTAATGTTAATCGCAGTCTTACCAGACCGTACCAACTGCATAATCCAGTTGCACCATCTGTCCTCGAAGCCTCTACGCTGCATAACTAGCCGCAGGAAGTCCCAGTCTAGCCAATCATAGGCTTTCTGGAAGTCCAGCTTGAGAAAGACACCCTTCTGGCCACGCGATCGCACCTCGTGCACAATCTCGTGAAGGGACAAAATCCCATCATGGATTCGTCTCCCTTTCAAGAAAGCTGTCTGAAGAGGGTGATTCATCCTCTCAACTACTGGCGCGAGTCTAATCACGCAAACTTTAGAGAAGATGCGCTCTAGAACGTTGATAACTGTGATAGGTCTGAATTGGTGAATGTCCATCGCCCCAAATACTTTGGGGATCAAGGTGATAACACCAAAATTTATTCGCGCCATGTCAAATGTTCTGATGTAGAATTCATGGAACATTGGCATGATCACAAGTTTTAGGGCATTCCAGAACTTCTGGAAGAAGGCAACCGGCAGGCCGTCCGGCCCCGGTGTCGACCCCGCCTTCATAGAGGCGATCGCCATCCCCACCTCTTCCGGCGAGAACGGGATAGTTAGCTCCGCGTTCTCATTGTCAGATACTTTGTCCGCTAGGGGCCAGAAATCATCCGCCAAAGAAACCCTACCCCGGGGTTCCGCCGAGAAAAGCCCCTTAAAAAAGGAGTAAATATGGGCCCTAATCTCATCCGGGTGCTCCAGAAGGGTGTCCCCTTCCCAGAGGCACGGGATGGAGCACTTCCTACGCCGTCCATTAGCGATTGCTTGGAAGTAAGCGGTATTAGAATCGCCTTGAAGGAGCCACTTTTGCTGCCCCCCCCCCCCTCGGCGGAACCTTGTCATCACTGTGTTTTACTCTTCCACCTATGCTATGAGCGAATCTTATCATCCCTGTCGAGTGGTATCGTATCACCGTCTTTGTCCTGAAAAACATCTGCAGAGCTAAGCCAGTGTAGACTTTGACACTACTTATATTCGCTACACACTCAGTTTTTTAGAAAAAGGAAGTATTACACTCAGTTGGGGTAGGAATGCCTAAGGTGGGGGCGGGGGGAGTTTATGCTGAACTTGAGAGATTCTGAGGTAGATTTTTGTAGGAAGGTTGTGGTGCTGATTCGAAATATCATGTTACAAATCTGAGCTACAATAAAAACTATATACAGATGTATATAGACATATTTTATAGTGTTTATTCGCTCATTTTGTTTCGTATGTAGTCCGTGTTGAAATCACTTGTATTTAGGAACCGAGGGAGTAAAACCTAACCCTATTATGGTTTTCTTTGTTGCCGGCCGGCCGGCTGGATTTTTTATCACACAAGGGACACAGGAAACATAAACAAGCATTTCCCAGGATATCATAGACTACAGGATCCGTTTCCCCACATCAACGTTGACTTGACCGAGAGTTCCTCGTCTTCACCAGCAATTTCCGAGAACGCGGCTGCACAAGCATTCCAATCTCAGTTCAATCGATTGCGAGCTAACAGTTCTAGATGTTGCCAGCTATATATACACAGGCAGCAGCACTGAAGCACCAAAAAAACAAGCATTAAAGGTTCAACCAGCGTAACGTCATCCTACGCGTTTTTGGATTGCTCCGTCTCCCTTCGACCATTGCTCTTTCTTCCATGTTTCATTCGGCTGTGATTTCTCCCCCTTGCAGATAGAGTACGTACTACGGTGGAGTTTTAAGTCTGCCATCATATCCTCCGGGAAGCTTGAGATGGTAAGTCTCCATCTTTGAAGCAACTGAATCGTCACTGTTGTCAGTTTTTCCCCATTTTGATGGAAGAAACTAATGCACTAAGCTATCATTTCATCGTTTTGTTTCCAAAATCCGTTCTGCGATTATAGTGTTCAATCTGCTTCATGTAACAGGCAAAAAATATACAGTATGCGTCGCATCAAAATCACAGTTTGTCCTCCTCCCTCTAGTATTGTCCCAACTCCAAAGCGAAACTTTTATCAACTGATGATGCATCACTAGCACCGGATATCAGCTACAGTTTACTTTGCAGAAAGTATCAGATTTACTAAAGCAAGGCAAAGTGCAAAACGAGCATTCATGTACCTTCTCATCAAAAGCCCCTAGCTCAAACAGCAAAGGAATGCCCGGTTAATTATCATTTGGCAGCGGGGCAAGGAGATATGTATCTATGATCAGAGAACTAAGATATGCATGCCTCGGTGCGAAGAAAAGAAAAAAATCCAAGATATGCCATTTATTTTCTCGTTTGCTGCTCTGTTGTGCCATAACCATATGATGCAAAGACTGGAAGGAAGATCTTTTCCATTATCTAAATATGTGTATATCTGTGCTAGAAATAATCATATTTGTTCTGTCTCAAACAAAAATGTTCTTCTGTGTTTCGCACATTGCCCAAATTAATGATCTCATTGCTGTTCTCTCTGTTCATCAGGATGCCCTGAAGAACCGCGCCAGAGCTTTCGCAGAGGGCATCTTGATCATGGTGTGCCCGGTTCTGCTCGCCATAGCATTCGGCCAGGTTAACCTGAAGACCGAGGGAAACAGATTTGTTCGGGGCAGCATTTCCCCACTCGCAGCGGTCACACTGGAGGCCGGTATTTTCCCGTTCCTCTGTCTCTGTGGATCAAAGAACTTGGTCGACTTGTACCCAAAACTTTCAAGGTGCTTATTTGGTGCCTCGAAGCTTCTCATCCACCTCTGCGCTCTGCTCCAAATGGCGCTTGCCTGCGGCGTTCTACTTCTCATCAGCATGAAGAATCTTCTGTACCTCTTATTCCTGATCCCCTTCGTGGCTCTGACCCTGTGGCGGTGCTACTGGTCGGTGAAAAACGGCCCGATGATCGATGAGACCAGGTACCAAGGCTGCGAGGACGCACTCGAAAGATCTTTGGACTTCTCGGCTGCGGTCACTGCTATCCTGTTCCTGGGTTTGGAAGGCCTGGCACTGGAGGGGCATAGCAGCAGCGCCGAGGGGCTGGATCGCCTGCTTGTTGTCTCGCTTGGGGTGAGCTTCATCACCTGCGTCGTGGGCGTCTTCATCATGCTCCTGGGGGCAGTCCCCCCGCTGATCGCTGACAATGGCGAGAGCACCAACATGTGCCGCGCCGTCGAGATACTGAACGTCGTTCTGGCCATCGCCATCGCCATGACCGTGTTCTTGATCGCGTCAGCGGCGCTGAAAGAGCTAGCGTGGCTAGTGTTCATTCCGCCGCTTGTTTCATTCATGGTGTGGCTGTTCCTAATTCTCGACGGGGACGGGGGAAACGGACGGGGACAGGTCAAGCCGGCGTCCATGGAGCTCACCAAGGTCACGTTCACAGGCTTCTTGGCGGTCTCGGTGCCAACCTTTAGTAACAGCTCGCTCAACAACTACAGCCATGCGTTCATTGCCCTTACCGCGGCAGCTGTAATCACCGGCCTCGGATGGAGGCTCTTGACGCACACGGCGGCACCGTCGCGTGCCATGGAGAAGGCTGCTAGTGTTGCTTCTTTCTGTGCCCATCTCTGCGTCGCTGCTGCTGTTATCCCGTTCGCGACCATGGCTGTCAACGCTCTGAAATAATACCTGCCGAATCATTTGTTGCCTACTGAACTGTGCGTAAAAGAGTCAACATTGTCAATCAGCTCGATTGTTTTCTCCAAAAATTAGGATGAAACCCTAGGTCTCTGCATCACTATGATGCGCACATGTATCTTTACTAAAGTTTGATGCAAGGCAACCATGCCAAAATCTGTTGGTCTATTTGACATATCTACTATATCTAAATAGCTAGCCCTTAATTTGACAAGGAATTCTCTCGCTTCTCCTTGAGCCACATCATCCAAAATAATTTAGCCCTTGAATATAGTAGATCAATTAACAATATCCGTCTGATCTACACAATGAGAGCCGCTGCACCTGTCATATTTAGTAAATAACGCATACATGCTGTAACTGCCGCCTATGTGTGTTTTAATCAAGAAAAAAACTGACGCATGCATGCAGCTCATAGCATAATACCCCGGGTGCTCTATACATGAAAGAAAAGTGAGTCTTGCATGCATTTTTTGGGTCCAACTTTAAACTTATAGATAGAGATATGTTTTCTTTAGTTATTTATTTGTAAAATATTGATAAACAACTTATCTTACTACAAGAGAAATTGTAAAGACATCAGCTAGATGATTAGTTCAGCGCAATGTTTATTTCATACAAAATCCCGTCACAACACACGGGGCATCGTCTAGTTTCTATTATTTTTACAGCCTAATTTGCTGGTAGCTTATTGTTTTATTGCCTTTTTGTTAAGAAGAACCAAGCAAGTAATTCCTCTCTAGTCAAGCTTTCCTTTCATACCGCTTTATAAATATAAAACAACCACCACATCTATAGAGAAACTACAAGTTCCGCTCCAGAATTAAACACACCAAAAAGTAAGGACTATGATAACTGTCAACTGTGTGGCAGATTGCAAAACTACCACACGAGCCCCCTCGTCCCGAACGAATCGCTCCCTTCGATCCTACCTCCTCTCACGGGCTCCTTCTGATTCTAGGTTGCCAGCCTACGATCCCACATCCTTTTGAACGAACCAACTCTGAGGTTGTGGGGTCCATTCGATTTTTTGGGCGGACAGCTGTTTAAAAATAGGCACTTGAGAGGAGGTTGTGGGGTCCACTCTGAAATGACCGAGTTTATGACAACCGAAACAGGAGGACCGGCTCAGCCTCGGGAGATGGTACCTCCTCATGGGAACATGGCGCCGCCTCGTTACGTACCGATACCGCCGGGTAACTTTTCCAACCCCATGGAGAACTTAATCGCAGCATCAGCGCGTCTGGCGGCTCTCCCAGTGGACGGTGATGATCCAACAACGGTGGAGACCCAGAGGATCAGGGAACTTGTCCAGACGGCCCTGGCTCAGCAAGAGACTTATTCTTATAGTCGGGACAGGATTCACTCAACTCCTCCGCCTTGGTTAGCAACACCTCGTCAAAACTAGAGTCCAAGTTACAGCAGGCACATGGAGTCAGAAGCTTTGTCGAGCAATGCCCAGAGCCGGAACCAGCCCGGTGGCTATAACCCGGTACAAGATCGGGTATGTCAGGAGAACGAGCGGGCGTCTCAGCTAGTGGCTCAACAGACGGCTCATCAAGATTTCCCAGAGTATCCGATAGCTTCCGTTGAGAAGGGAGTGGCCACTAGAACCGGCGGTGTTCCTTGTTTGGTGCCGGCTCTGCGTAATGTACGCCTTCCCAAGGACTTCAAGGGACCTCGAAAGGTGCCAAATTACACGACCGACTTACAGCCTGGAGCGTGGATCGAGAGCTATGAGATGGCCTTGGAGCTGTTGGAGGTCAGCGATGCAGCAATGGCTAAGTACTTCACAATGATGTTAGATGGAACGGCCCGGTCCTGGTTAAAGGGCTTGCCCCCCAATTCCATTGATTCGTGGGCAGAGCTAAAAGCCCGTTTCATCCAGAACTTCAAGGACACTTACAAGCAATCCATGTCGATTGTGGATTTGACAAATTGTAAGCATGAGGAGGGTGAGTCCACGACTCACTGGGTACGCCGGGTTAAGGAGATAATACATTCATCTGACAAGATGGATGCTGGCTCTGCAGTCCTTATGTTGGAAAATAATTGTCGCTTTGAGCTGCTGAGACAGAAGCTGGGGCGCCTTAAGCGTGATTGCAATGATATGGGTATGCTGATGGCCGCTTTAGTCAAATACGCTGACTCTGATAGTACCAAGGACCCCGCGTCTGATGAGGAAAAGACAGGGGAGGGAAAGAAGAACAGCAAGGGGAAGGGACAACAGCATAACCCAATGAATGAAGGGGGCAACAAGCGTAAGGCCGAGGGTAACCCGGAGTTTGTAGCCAATGCCAATGCGCAGGATAACAATAAGAGACGTAAGGGCAAGCCGCCCCGATATGGCGGGTCAGGCCCATCTCTTGAGCAGCTACTCAATGAGCCGTGCCCGAAACACGGCACCCGGGAATGACCCGCCACCCACTTATGGAAAGATTGTGCGATTATGAAGGCTTTTAAGAATTCTAACACATTTGATGGCAATCATGGGTCGGGCGGCGGCTCAGGAGCTGGCGGTTTTCATGGCCCGGGTGGCGGTTCAAGTTCCGGCTTTTAGGGACATCAGGGCGGTCATAATCAGCAGCAATCTGGTCAAGGGGAACAACAGCAGCAGCAGTCGGGTTATCAAAGCCATCCGAAGTAGCTAAATAGTGGGCAGTATCACGTGTTTACCACTAGCTTGTGCAAACGTGACCAGAAGGTTCATAAGAGGGCTGTAAATTCTATTGACTCAGCGGTTCCCCGTTATTTGAGGTGGTCAGAACAACCCATTGTGTGGTGCAGGGAAGATCACCCCATCCGGGTTGATAATCCGGGTCAGTTAGCCTTGGTGGTAGCACCTCAGGTTGGTGGCTATAAATTCACTAAGGTACTCATGGACGGGGGGTAGCAGCATCAATATCCTCTATTATGAGACCTTTCAATGTATGGGGTTAACTGATAAGAATTTGAAGATGTCCAACACTGTTTTTCATGGAGAGGTCCCTGGCAAGTCGGCATACCCAGTTGGCAAGATTGAACTAGAAGTGGCTTTTGGAGATGAGTATGACTCCAGAGCTGAAAAACTAACCTTTGAGGTGGTCAAAATCAAGAGTCCATATCATGCTCTGTTTGGACGGCAGGCTTATGCCAAGTTCATGGCACGGCCGTGCTATGTTTACCTGCAGCTTAAGATGCCGGGTCACAAAGGTACCATCACCATGCATGGAAGTCGGAAGGTAGCCCTGAAATGTGAGGAGGGCGACATGGCTTATGCTGAGTCTGTTTGTGCAGCGAAGAAACTGAAGTTTTATCAAAACAATGTTGACCAGGCAGATATGACCTCTCTAAAAAAGCCAACCACCGAGCATGACCCGACGATGAAGTTTAAGTCGGCTGCTGAAACCAAGCTTGTGGATTTTAGTCCGGGTGATTCAGCTAAGCAGTTCAGCATCAGTGCCAATTTGGATTCTAAATAGGAAAGCGCGCTCATCGAGTTCATCCATGAGAACCGGAACATCTTTGCATGGAAACCTTCTTACATGCCAGGTGTACCGAGAGAACTCGCTGAGCATACTCTCAATATTGATCCAAAGTATAAGACGGTCAGGCAGTTTCTTTGACGATTCAACTAAGAGAGGCGGCAAGCTATTGGAGAGGAAGTCTCTTGGCTCTTAGCCGCTGGATTTATTGTTGAAGTTTTTCACCCTGAGTGGTTGGCTAACCCGGTGCTCATGCTCAAGAAGAACGACACCTAGCGGATGTGTGTGGATTACACGGACTTAAATAAGGCTTGTCCGGCTGATCCCTTTGCTCTCCCCCGTATTGATCAAACCATTGATGCTATGGTGGGTTGTGAGCATTTAAGCTTTTTGGATGCTTACTCTAGTTATCATCAGATCAAGATGGCAGTTAAGGACCAGGAGAAGACAGCTTTCATCACTCCGTTTGGAGCCTTCTGTTATGTATCTATGCCATTTGGGCTCAAGAGTGCTCAGGCGACTTATCAGCAATGTGTACAGAACTATCTCCACGATCAAATTGGGCGCAATGTTCATGCTTATGTGGATGATATCGTGGTGAAGTCCAGAGAGAAGGAAACCTTGATATCTGACCTGAAGGAGACCTTCGATAATCTCCGGGTTTATAAAACGATGCTTAACCCGGAAAAGTGTGTATTTGGTGTACCTGCAGGCAAGCTCTTGGGTTTCTTGGTTTCAAACAGAGGTATTGAAGCTAATCTGGAGAAGATCAAGGCAATTACCTCTTTGGCTAAACCGGCGTGCATCAATGATGTTCAGCGACTGGCGGGTCGTGTTGCTGCTTTAAGCCAGTTCATAAGCCAGTTAGGTGAGAAGGCCCTACCGCTGTATCAGATGATGAAGAAAATAGACACCTTTGTCTCGTGTGATGCTGCTAACACTGCCTTTGAAGATTTAAAGAGACAGTTGTCTGAGCCACTGGTCCTTGCGGCTCCCATTGATAAAGAGCCACTGCTGTTATATGTGGCTGCTAACTCACGAGCCGTTAGTGTCGCCATTGTGGTGGAGCGTAAGGAGGCAGGCAAGGAGCATTCGGTTCAACGGCCGGTTTACTACGTCAGCGAGGTGCTCATTGAGTCTAAACAAAGATATCCACATTGGCAGAAACTTGTTTACGATGTGTTCATGGCAAACCGGAAGCTGAAGCAGTACTTCCAAAGTCATCCTATAACGGTGGTAAGTTCCGCCCTTTTGGGAGACATCATTCAGAACAGGGAGGCCACAGGACGAATCGCTAAGTGGGCTATTGAGCTTGGGCCCTATGGTTTGAAGTATATGTCCCGTGCTGCTATTAAATCTCGAACCTTGGTGGACTTTATCAATGATTGGACAGAGTTGCAGGCACCTGAGGAGAAGCCAGATAATACATATTGGACTATTCACTTTGATGGGTCCAGGCAGTTAGAAGGCTCAGGGGCTGGAGTAGTTTTAACTTCCCCTCGAGGTAACAAATTTCGTTATGTGCTCCGGCTCATGTTTCCCTGTACTAACAATGCAGCTGAGTACGAGGCCTTGCTCCATGGTCTCCGGATGGCCAAAGAGATGAATTTGAGCTGGGTAAGGTGCTTGGACGACTCAGATCTCGTGGCTCAACAGGTGTCAGGCAAGTGGGACTCTAAGGATTCCCTTATGGCGGCTTACCATCGTGAAGTAGATGCTGTGGCTGGGCACTTCAAAGGGTATCAAGTGGAGCACATTGATCGAAGGAAGAATGAGGCGGCTGATGCGTTAAGCCGGTTGGGATCTCAGCGTAAGCCGGTGCCGCCTAACACCTTTCTTGATGTTTTGCATAATCCTTCTGTCAAGGTACCTACAGAGGAAGAACTAGCAGTGCCAGACCCGGAGGCACAGTTGGTGGCCACGCTTCACGTCATCCTGGATTGGACATTGCCATATTTGGCCTATATGACCCTGGGAGAGTTGCCTGAGGATGAGACCTTGGCGAGACAAATCATCAGGCGGTCCAAATCCATGACAATTGTTAATGGTGAGTTACATCACCTCAATGTCATAGGGGCATTCTAGCGTTGTGTGTCGCCTGCGGAGGGTCAAGAGATACTTCGAGAGATCCATGAAGGAGATTGTGGTCATCATGCCGGCTCAAAGTCTCTTGTGGCCAAGGCTTTCCGTCATGGTTTTTATTGGTTGACGGCTCAATGCTCATGCTGATGCAGAGGATCTTGTCAGCAAATGTGACGGATGTCAAAAATTCTCACGACGAGCTCACGTGCCGGCTCAAGAGTTGAGGATGATTCCAATTAATTGGCCGTTTGCAGTCTGGGGGCTTGACATGGTGGGACCTTTCAAGAGGTCTAAGGATAAAAAGACACACCTCCTGGTGGCAGTGGATAAATTCACAAAATGGGTTGAGGCAGAGCCGGTCAGTAAGTGTGATGCAGCCACAGCGGTTCAGTTCATCAAAAAGGTGATCTTTCATTTTGGTTTTCCACACAGCATCATAACTGATAATGGCACTAATCTCTCCAAGGGTGCCATGGAAGAGTTCTGTCAACGAGAAAATATCCGGCTTGAAGTTTCGGCTGTTGCTCATCCTCAATCCAATGGTCAAGCAGAAAGAGCTAATCAGGAGATCCTAAGGGGTATCATGTTGGGGAACGTTGCAGAAAATTAAAAATTTTCCTACGGTTTCACCAAGATCCATCTATGAGTTCATCTAAGCAACGAGTCAAGGGAGTGAGTTTGCATCTACATACCACTTGTAGATCGAGTGCGGAAGCTTTCAAGGGGATGGTGATGAGGGAGTCGTACTCGTCATGATTCGGATCACCGATGACCAAGTGCTAAAAGGACAGCACCTCCGCGTTCAACACACGTACGGGACGGACGACGTCTCCTCCGCCTTGATCCAGCAAGGAGGAAGGAGAGGTTGAGGAAGGCAGCTCCAACGGCAGCACGACGGCGTGGTGTAGTTGGTGCAGAAGTTCTCCGACAGGGATTCGCCAAGCACGTACTGAGGAGGAGAGGTGTTGGGGAGGGGAGGGGCTGCGCCTTGGCTTGTGTTATGCAGCCCTCCCCTCACCCCTCTATATATAGGAGGAGAGGGGCAAGGGGGCCGGCCCTCTAGGGGAAACCCTAGACGGGGGCGGCGGCCAAAGGGAGAGGGGAAAGAGGGGTGGCTTGCCCCCCAAGCTAGGGGGGCGCCCCCTTTAGGGTTTCCCCTCCCCTTGCCCTAGCCGCATAGGCCTAGGTGGGGAGGCGCGCCCAGCCCACTAGGGGCTGGCTCCCTCTCCCACACAGCCCATGTGGCCCCCCCGGGAGGGGTGGCCCCACCCGGTGGACCCCCGGAACCCTTCTGGTGGCCCCGGTACAATACCGGTATGCCACCGAAACTTTCCGGTGTCCGTTTAACCACTTTCCTTATATAAATCTTTACCTCCGGACCATTCCGGAACTCCTCGTGACGTCCGGGATCTCATCCGGGACTCCGAACAACATTCGGTAATCACATACTTGTCTTCCTGATAACCCTAGCGTCACCGAACCTTAAGTGTGTAGACCCTACGGGTTCAGGAGACATGCAGACATGACCGAGACGACCTCAGGTCAATAACCAACAGCGGGATCTGGATACCCATGTTGGCTCCCACATGCTCCTCGATGTTGTCATCGGATGAACCACGATGTCGAGGATTCGATCAAACCCCGTATGCAATTCCCTTTGTCAATCGGTACGTTACATGCCCGAGACTCGATCGTCGGTATCCCAATACCTCGCTCAGTCTCGTTACCGGCAAGTCACTTTACTCGTACCGCAATGCATGATCCTGTGATCAAACACTTGATCACCTTGAGCTCATTATGATGATGCATTACCGAGTGGGCCCAGAGATACCTCTCCGTCATACGGAGTGACAAATCCCAGTCTCGATCCGTGTCAACCCAACAGACACTTTCGGAGATACCTGTAATGCACCTTTATAGTCACCCAGTTACGTTGTGATGTTTGGTACACCCAAAGCACTCCTACGGTATCCGGGATTTACACGATCTCATGGTCTAAGGAAGAGATACTTGACATTGGAAAAGCTCTAGCAAACGAACTAACCGACCTTTGTGCTATGCTTAGGATTGGGTCTTGTCTATCACATCATTCTCCTAATGATGTGATCCCGTTATCAACGACATCCAATGTCCATAGCCAGGAAACCATGACTATATGTTGATCACAACGAGCTAGTCAACTAGAGGCTCACTAGGGACATATTGTGGTCTATGTATTCACACGTGTATTACGATTTCCGGATAATACAGTTATAGCATGAATAAAAGACTATTATCATGAACAAAGAAATATAATAATAACACTTTTATTATTGCCTCTAGGGCATATTTCCAACAGTCTCCCACTTGCACTACAGTCAATAATCTAGTTACATTGTGATGAATCGAACACCCATAGAGTTCTGGTGTTGATCATGTTTCGCTCGCGAGAGAGGTTTAGTCAACGGATCTGCGACATTCAGATCCGTATGTACTTTGCAAATTTCTATGTCTCCATCTTGAACATTCTCACGGATGAAGTTGAATCGACGCTTGATGTGCCTGGTCTTCTTGTGAAATCTGGGCTCCTTCGCAAGGGCAATAGCTCCAGTATTGTCACAGAAAAGTTTGATCGGCCCCGACGCATTGGGTATGACTCCTAGGTTGGTGATGAACTCCTTCACCCAAATAGCTTCATGCGCTGCCTCCGAGGCTGCCATGTACTCCACTTCACATGTAGATCCCGCCACCACGCTCTGCTTGCAGCTGCACTAGCTTACTGCTCCACCATTCAGCATATACACGTATCCGGTTTGTGACTTAGAGTCATCCAGATCTGTGTCGAAGCTAGCGTCGACGTATCCCTTTACGACGAGCTCTTCGTCACCTCCATAAACGAGAAACATGTCCTTTGTCCTTTTCAGGTACTTCAGGATATTCTTGACCGCTGTCCAGTGTTCCTTGCCGGGATTACTTTGATACCTTCCTACCAAACTTACGGCAAGGTTTACATCAGGTCTGGTACACAGCATGGCATACATAATAGATCCTATGGCTGAAGCATAGGGGATGACACTCATCTCTTCTTTATCTTTTGCCGTGGTCGGTGACTGAGCCGAGCTCAATCTCACACCTTGTAACATAGGCAAGAACCCCTTCTTGGACTGATCCATTTTGAACCTCTTCAAAATCTTATCAAGGTATGTGCTTTGTGAAAGACCTATGAGGCGTCTCGATCTATCTCTATAGATCTTGATGCCTAATATGTAAGCAGCTTCTCCAAGGTCCTTCATTGAAAAACACTTATTCAAGTAGGCCTTAATGCTGTCCAGAAATTCTATATTATTTCCCATTAAGAGTATGTCATCTACATATAATATGAGAAATGCTACAGAGCTCCCACTCACTTTCTTGTAAACGCAGGCTTCTCCATAAGTCTGCATAAACCCAAACGCTTTGATCATCTCATCAAAGCGAATATTCCAACTCCGAGATGCTTGCACCAGCCCATAAATGGATCGCTGGAGCTTGCATACTTTGTTAGCGTTCTTAGGATCGACAAAACCTTCCGGCTGCATCATATACAGTTCTTCCTTAAGATAACCGTTAAGGAATGCCGTTTTGACGTCCATCTGCCATATCTCATAATCATAGTATGCGGCAATTGCTAACATGATTCGGACGGACTTAAGCTTCGCTACGGGAGAGAAAGTCTCATCGTAGTCAATCCCTTGAACTTGCCGATAACCCTTAGCGACAAGTCGAGCTTTATAGATGGTAACATTACCATCTGCGTCCGTCTTCTTCTTAAAGATCCATTTGTTTTCTATCGCTCGCCGATCATCGGGCAAGTCAGTCAAAGTCCATACTTTGTTTTCATACATGGATTCTATCTCGGATTTCATGGCTTCTAGCCATTTGTTGGAATCTGGGCCCGCCATCGCTTCTTCATAGTTCGAAGGTTCACCGTTGTCTAACAACATGATTTCCAGGACAGGGTTGCCGTACCACTCTGGTGCGGAACGTGTCCTTGTGGACCTACGAAGTTCAGTAGCAACTTGATCCGAAGTACTTTGATCATCATCATTATTTTCCTCTTCAGTTGGTGTAGGCATCACAGGAACATTTTCTTGAGCTGCACTACTTTCCCGTTCGAGAGGTAGTACTTCATCGAGTTCTACTTTCCTCCCACTTACTTCTTTCGAGAGAAACTCTTTTTCCAGAAAGGATCCATTCTTGGCAACAAAGATCTTGCCCTTAGATCTTAAGTAGAAGGTATACCCAATGGTTTCCTTAGGGTATCCTATGAAGACGCATTTTTCCGACTTGGGTTCGAGCTTTTCAGGTTGAAGTTTCTTGACATAAGCATCGCATCCCCAAACTTTTAGAAACGACAGCTTAGGTTTCTTCCCAAACCATAATTCATACGGTGTCGTCTCAACCGATTTAGACGGTGCCCTATTTAAAGTGAATGTAGCTGTCTCTAGAGCGTATCCCCAAAATGATAGTGGTAAATCGGTAAGAGACATCATAGACCGCACCATATCTAATAGAGTGCGATTACGACGTTCGGACACACCGTTACACTGAGGTGTTCCAGGCGGCGTGAGTTGTGAAACGATTCCACATTTCTTTAAGTGTGTACCAAATTCGTGACTTAAGTATTCTCCTCCACAATCTGATCGTAGGAATTTTATCTTTCGGTCACGTTGATTCTCTACCTCATTCTGAAATTCCTTGAACTTTTCAAAGGTCTCAGACTTGTGTTTCATCAAGTAGACATACCCATATCTACTCATGTCATCAGTGAGAGTGAGAACATAACGATATCCTCCACGAGCCTCAACACTCATTGGACCGCACACATCGGTATGTATGATTTCCAACAAGTTGGTTGCTCGCTCCATTGTTCCGGAGAACGGAGTCTTGGTCATCTTGCCCATGAGGCATGGTTCGCATGTGTCAAATGATTCATAATCGAGAGACTCTAAAAGTCCATCAGCATGGAGCTTCTTCATGCGCTTGACACCAATGTGACCAAGGCGGCAGTGCCACAAGTATGTGGGACTATCATTATCAACTTTACATCTTTTGGTATTCATGCTATGAATATGTGTAGTATTACGCTCGAGATTCATTAAGAATAAACAATTGACCATCGGAGCATGAACATAAAACATATCTCTCATATAAATCGAACAACCATTATTCTCAGACTTAAATGAGTAGCCATCTCGTATTAAACGAGATCCAGATACAATGTTCATGCTCAAACTTGGCACTAAATAACAATTATTAAGGTTCAAAACTAATCCCGTGGGTAAATGTAGAGGTAGCGTGCCGACGGCGATCACATCGACTCTGGAACCATTCCCGACGCGCATCGTCACCTCGTCCTTCGCCAGTCTCCGCTTATTCCGCAGCCCCTGCTGTGAGTTACAAATATGAGCAACGGCACCGGTATCAAATACCCAGGAGTTACTACGAGTACTAGTAAGGTACACATCAATTACATGTATATCAAATATACCTTTAGTGTTGCCGGCCTTCTTATCCGCTAAGTATTTGGGGCAGTTCCGCTTCCAGTGACCCTTCCCTTTGCAATAAAAGCACTCAGTCTCAGGCTTGGGTCCATTCTTTGACTTCTTCCCGGCAACTGGCTTACCGGGCGCGGCAACTTCCTTGCCGTCCTTCTTGAAGTTCTTCTTACCCTTGCCCTTCTTGAACTTAGTGGTCTTATTGACCATCAACACTTGATGTTCTTTCTTGATTTCAACCTCTGCTGACTTCAGCATACAAAATACTTCAGGAATGGTCTTTACCATCCCCTGCATATTGTAGTTCATCACAAAGCTCTTGTAGCTTGGTGGGAGCGACTGAAGGATTCTGTCAATGACTGCCACATCAGGGAGGTTAATATTCAGCTGGGTCATACGGTTGTGCAACCCAGACATCTTGAGTATGTGCTCACTGACAGAACTATTTTCCTCCATCTTACAACTATAGAACTTGTCGGAGATATCATATCTCTCGACCCGGGCGTGAGCTTGGAAAACTAGTTTCAGCTCTTCGAACATCTCATATGCTCCGTGATGCTCAAAACACTTTTGGAGCCCCGGTTCTAAGCTGTAAAGCATGCCGCACTGAACGAGGGAGTAATCATCAGCACGAGACTGCCAAGCATTCATAATGTCTTGGTTCTCTTGGACGGGAGCGTCACCTAGCGGTCCTTCTAGGACATATTGTTTCCTGGCAGCTATGAGGATGATCCTCAGGTTCCGGACCCAGTCCGTATAGTTGCTGCCATCATCTTTCAGCTTGGTTTTCTCTAGGAACGCGTTGAAGTTCAAGTTGACATGAGCGTTGGCCATTTGATCTACCAGACATATTTGCAAAAGGTTTTAGACCAAGTTCATGATAATTAAGTTCATCTAATCAAATTATTGAATGAACTCCCACTCAGATTAGACATGCCTCTAGTCATCTAAGTGTTACACGATCCGAGTCGACTAGGCCGTGTCCGATCATCACGTGAGACGGACTAGTCATCGTCGGTGAACATTCTCATGTTGATCGTATCTTCCATACGACTCGTGTTCGACCTTTCGGTCTCCGTGTTCCGAGGCCATGTCTGTACATGCTAGGCTTGTCAAGTTAACCCTAAGTGTTTTTGCATGTGTAAAACTGTCTTACACCCGTTGTATGTGAACGTAAGGATCTATCACACCCGATCATCACGAGGTGCTTCGAAACGACGAACTTTAGCAACGGTGCACAGTTAGGGGGAACACTTTCTTGAAATTGTTATAAGGGATCATCTTATTTACTACCGTCGATCTAAGTAAACAAGATGCATAAACATAATAAACATCACATGCAATTATATAAAGTAGTGACATGATATGGCCAATATCATATAGCTCCTTTGATCTTCATCTTTGGGGCTCCATGATCATCTTGTCACCGGCATGACACCATGATCTCCATCATCATGATCTCCATCATCGTGTCTTCATGAAGTTGTCACGCCAACGACTACTTCTACTTCTATGACTAACGCGTTTAGCAATAAAGTAAAGTAGTTTACATGGCGTTCTTCAATGACACGCATGTCATACAAAAAATAAAGACAACTCCTATGGCTCCTGCCGGTTGTCATACTCATCGACATGCAAGTCGTGATTCCTATTACAAGAACATGATCTCATACATCACAATATATCATTCATCATTCATCACAACTTCTGGCCATATCACATCACATGACAATTGTTGCAAAAACAAGTTAGACGTCCTCTAATTGTTGTTGCATCTTTTACGTGGCTACAATTGGGTTCTAGCAAGAACGTTTTCTTACCTACGAATAACCATAACGTGATCTTGTCAACTTCTATTTACCCTTCATAAGGACCCTTTTCATCGAATCCGCTCCAACTAAAGTGGGAGAGACAGACACCCGCCAGCCACCTTATGCAACTAGTGCATGTCAGTCGGTGGAACCGGTCTCACGTAAGCGTACATGTAAGGTTGGTCCGGGCCGCTTCATCCCACAATACCGCTGAAGCAAGATAAGACTAGTAGCGGCAAGCAAGTTGAAAAGATCCACGCCCACAACAAAATTGTGTTCTACTCGTGCAATAGAGAACTACGCATAGACCTAGCTCTGATACCACTGTTGGGGAATGTTGCAGGAAATTAAAATTTTTCCTACTGTTTCACCAAGATCCATCTATGAGTTCATCTAAGCAACGAGTCAAGGGAGTGAGTTTGCATCTACATACCACTTGTAGATCGAGTGCGGAAGCTTTCAAGGGGATGGTGATGAGGGAGTCGTACTCGTCGTGATTCGGATCACCGATGACCAAGTGCTGAACGGACAGCACCTCCACGTTCAACACACGTACGGGACGGACGAAGTCTCCTCCGTCTTGATCCAGCAAGGAGGAAGGAGAGGTTGAGGAAGGCAGCTCCAACGGCAGCACGACGGCGTGGTGTAGTTGGTGCAGAAGTTCTCCGACAGGGCTTCGCCAAGCACGTACGGAGGAGGAGAGGTGTTGGGGAGGGGAGGGGCTGCGCCTTGGCTTGTGTTATGCAGCCCTCCCCTCACCCCTCTATATATAGGAGGAGAGGGGCAAGGGGGCCGGCCCTCTAGGGGAAACCCTAGAGGGGGGCGGCGGCCAAAGGGAGAGGGGAAAGAGGGGTGGCTTGCCCCCCAAGCTAGGGGGGCGCCCCCTTTAGGGTTTCCCCTTCCCTTGCCCTAGCCGCATGGGCCTAGGTGGGGAGGCGCGCCCAGCCCACTAGGGGCTGGCTCCCTCTCCCACACAGCCCATGTGGCCCCCCCGGGAGGGGTGGCCCCACCCGGTGGACCCCCGGAACCCTTCCGGTGGCCCCGGTACAATACCGGTATGCCATCGAAACTTTCCGGTGTCCGTTTAACCACTTTCCTTATATAAATCTTTACCTTCGGACCATTTCGAAACTCCTCGTGACGTCCGGGATCTCATCCGGGACTCCGAACAACATTCGGTAATCACATACTTGTCTTCCTGATAACCCTAGCGTCACCGAACCTTAAGTGTGTAGACCCTACGGGTTCGGGAGGCATGCAGACATGACCGAGACGACCTCAGGTCAATAACCAACAGCGGGATCTGGATACCCATGTTGGCTCCCACATGCTCCTCGATGTTGTCATCGGATGAACCACGATGTCGAGGATTCGATCAAACCCCGTATGCAATTCCCTTTGTCAATCGGTACGTTACATGCCCGAGACTCGATCGTCGGTATCCCAATACCTCGTTCAGTCTCGTTACCGGCAAGTCACTTTACTCGTACCGCAATGCATGATCCTGTGATCAAACACTTGGTCACCTTGAGCTCATTATGATGATGCATTACCGAGTGGGCCCAGAGATACCTCTCCGTCATACGAAGTGACAAATCCCAGTCTCGATCCGTGTCAACCCAACAGACACTTTCGGAGATACCTGTAATGCACCTTTATAGTCACCCAGTTACGTTGTGACGTTTGGTACACCCAAAGCACTCCTACGGTATCCGGGAGTTACACGATCTCATGGTCTAAGGAAGAGATACTTGACATTGGAAAAGCTCTAGCAAACGAACTAACCGACCTTTGTGCTATGCTTAGGATTGGGTCTTGTCCATCACATCATTCTCCTAATGATGTGATCCCGTTATCAACGATATCCAATGTCCATAGCCAGGAAACCATGACTATCTGTTGATCACAACGAGCTAGTCAACTAGAGGCTCACTAGGGACATATTGTGGTCTATGTATTCACACGTGTATTACGATTTCCGGATAATACAATTATAGAATGAATAAAAGACTATTATCATGAACAAAGAAATATAATAATAACTCTTTTATTATTGCCTCTAGGGCATATTTCCAACATATCAAACCACGGCTCTTGGTCCCCCTACAACGGACTCCGGGTTGTTGGGTGGAGGAGTTACCCTCTGTGCTGTGGAGCATCAACACTACGCCTATCAGATCCACGGGTTATACACCTTTCTTCAGTGTCTATGGAGCAGAGGCAGTCCTGCCATGTGACATCCGGCACGATTCACCCAGTGTGGCGGCTTACGTTGAGGTTGATAATGAAAAAGCTCGTCAAGAGGCACTTGACTTGTTGGATGAGGAGCGAGACTTGGCAATAGCCCGCTCAGTGTTTTACCAGCAAGACCTTCGTCGCTATCACAGCCGCCGGGTCAGAAGCAGAACCTTTCAGGAAGGCTACTTAGTGCTCCGGCTCATCTAGGATCAATCTGATATGCACAAGCTATCCCCTCCTTGGGAAGGACCCTTTGTGGTCAGCAAGAATCTGAACAACGGGTCATACTACCTCATTGATATTCGAGAGCACAAAGACTCACGTAAGTTGGAGGAGGAGACCCGCCGGCCTTGGAATATCGCCCATCTTCGGCCTTACTATACTTAAGCCACCGGCTCTCAAGATGTATATATTTTGACGATGTATATATTATATAAAGCAATAAAGCAGGACCTCTGTCCTTTTTTACCCTCAAAAGTCTATATGTCTTTTTTGTCAGATGGTGGAAACAACCAACAGGGATCAGATCATATCTGAATCCGGCTCTTCCTTTGGTCCGGCTTATGATCATATCTGAATCTAGCCATGATCACTTGGGGGCTTCCTGTTCAAACATAGGTCGTATTCGAACCAAAGAGAACATAGCTGTCGATACTCACTTGATTGGCATACTGCCAAACCCACTTGGGGGCTTCTTGATCATATTTGAATCATAGCTTAACCCCTTTGGGTCTGACGTGGATCGTATTCAAATCAGCGTCATTAAACAACTCTTATGGTCACTTGGGGGCTTCCTGTTCAAACATAGGTCGTATTCGAACCAAAGAGAACATAGCAGTCGATACCCACTTGATCGGCATCGCCAATGCCACTGGGGGCTATATGATCGTATCCGAATCTTAGCTTAACCCCTTTGGAACGGTTTACTGATCGTATTCGAATCAGAAGCCTTTATTTATTATCCATTATATTTTATATGCATAGTTTTTGACTATCTTGAGACCTCTTTGAAAGCACTATGAGATGATTTATTGGTTCTTTCGTCTTAATATTTATCACCATTGCTTGTTAAGTGCCAAGTGAACATCATATGTTCCAACCTTCAGGAGTTGAACTTATTCACATGGGGTAGGTCATATAAGCAGGTGAGATCATAAAGGATAGCAGGGTAAGACAAGTAAATATGATATCAAGGAGATAAAAGATCAATCTAAGCTGGAAGTATATAGTGATGGCGGCTTACGAAAGTATTAAGCGCCATAAACATGCACGAAGGCATGAAAAAATTGAGAGGTTTTTTCCACCCTATTACAAGAGTCCCCGAGTATGAATAATGAAGCATTGTTTTGCAAAAATCATAAACGCCATACGGTTCACTCTGTTCGTGGGCTTGGAGCTTCCGGGTTATCCTTCTCCGCTTCTCCGTCGGCTGCTTTGTCCTGGAAAGTTGACGAAGCCCAGTCAATGCCGCTCAAAGCTTCAAACTCAGCTTCATCATCTATTAAACCGGCTGGGTCCACTTCAGGGGCAAAGGTATGCTTACGAGTTGGAGGGATCAGGATGACTTCATCATAGGGAGGTATTGGGATTCTCCGGTTCTTGCTATCATAGCCCGACTGATACTTGGTAAGATCAGTATCGTTCCCAATAAGAGTGGCCACGGGGCATATATCTTTTACACAGGCGGTGAAGTCATGTCCATCAAATACGGTCCCATCTTCCTTCAGACTAGGGTATCCAAGAGCAAGGTCGGCCGGGTCTAGTTCTGGAATCCATGCTTTCGCCCGGCTCAATGCAGCTATGGCTCCGGCTCTAGCGGACGCCCGCCTTAGATCTTGGATCCGTTGAGGTAGTGACGCAAGCGTTTCAGCACATCTTGCAGGAGGTAAGGAACATCATCTGATAAAGCTACAACGGCCAGAGCACGTTGTGACCCGGTGTAGAGCTGCTCCACAAGAGTATAAACCGCCTTCAGCTTGATCAGCATGTTCTATTTGAGGTTTGTGCTCCTAGGGCCTGCATTATTAAACATAAGGTGAGCCGGAGCTGACAATTGAAGTAATCATTGCAAGGAGGTTTGCAAGGTTTAAAATTTATATGGGTAACTTACCAAAGATTGCTGAGACCATTTGAGATATCTGGCGTTTTAAGCCGGACATCTCCGTTGTTGTTTCTGCAAGTAATGCCTCTGCCGTCTCAGCCCGGGTCACCAGAGAAGCCTTTTCATCAGCCCAGATTTTCTTCTCTGCCTCAAAATTCTTCTTCAGCTTCTCTTGTTCAGAGACGCTGAATTCAAATTTGGAGTTGGCCTTCTGAATTTCAAGTTCTTAAGCAGCCAAGCAACTCTTCAGGTCAGCCATCTCCGACTCAAATTGACTTATGGTGGCCTGCATTAATACCGGGTTGTAATCAGAATCATGGTAAGATAGCATTAAGTCCCAAGCACTTTGCAAGCAAACATACTTGACACTTGGGGGCTAATGTGTGCTGAAGAATTTTAACTTACAATGCCGGCTCATGAAAATTAAGTCTCAAGCACTTTGCAAGCAAAGATGCTTGACACTTGGGGGCTAATGTGTATTGCAAGTTTTAAGTATCATGTCACAACCGGGTTAAATATCTTCTTTCAAATACTGGATAAATCAGTGCTAAGCAGTTTTCTAAGTATACAACATATTTATTCATAAGCAATAGACTTGGGGGCTGATACAGTAAGTATGATTTGGAAAAGTAGCATAAGTCATACCTCAGATTTTTGTTGTATTTGCTTCACCATACCAATCTCCAGGTCACGGCTGCTATGTACTTGATTGAGATAGCCAGAGACTATATCTCCTATACTCAAATGAGTATAGTTAGCAATATTTAGC
This sequence comes from Triticum dicoccoides, assembly GCF_002162155.2. Lineage (NCBI taxonomy): Eukaryota > Viridiplantae > Streptophyta > Magnoliopsida > Poales > Poaceae > Triticum > Triticum dicoccoides. Next base: position 129,192,678 of record NC_041381.1, on the reverse strand, counting down.
TTGGTCTTTTGGCGTTCCAGAATTTCCTTCTTAGCAGAGCACTTGGCAAGGACAGTGGGTCGCCCTAGCTCAACAAAGTGAGTCTTCAGAATCTCAACGTCTGGATCAGTTGTCTTGGCCGGGCTAGGATCTTCCGGGTTATCAGAGCTGTTGAGAGTGTCTTCGGCGGGCGGATCAGAGGTTGGTGTTGGAATGTCATAGACTGGTTCAGGCGGCGGCTGATGGGTAGAACTATCAGGAGCAGTCGTGGCAAGCTCCGTTTCAGTCACGACCGGGTCTCGAGACGGCTTACTCTTTTTTGCCCTCTTACTGGGCTTCACTTGCATGCTGTGGACAAAGGCAGAAGGATGAGTACAAAAGCATGGGTAAGGTAAAGCATAAAGGTAAACAAAAATAAGTTACCCGGGGCAGTTTTGAAAGCCGGCATGTTAGATTGCATAGACTCGCCAGAGGAAGGAGAGGAATCCTGATAATTGGAGTCAAATGAATTGAGAGGTTGGCGAAAGCAACCCGCCAAGGGAAAAACAGAACGTAAATTGGAGATAACTTCAGTCTGACGCTTCCTGGTTATGTCAGGTAAGCCGGAGGAAAGCTCTACATCTTTGCTGTTCTGGGTCTGCCTCCGGCTTTCAAACTGTTGTTGCTTCAAAAGAAATTGAGGATCTTGATAAGCAAGAGGATGGGAAAATCTTACTTTCCGGGTCACCCTTCGGATTTTTTGCTTTGGCAAAGGCTCTGAGTCGGAGGAGATTATAGTTACCTCTTCGTCAATCGCTTGGCTGTTCCCCATATCCTCCTGAAAGGATAGAATGTCAATAAAATAATGACAAAAGAGTCAGGAGAGTTAAGGATTACCTCTTCTTCATCATCAGAAGTGTCATCCAATTTGAGTAAATCCGAAGCACTTGGTTTTTTCTTCCTTGAAGTTCCTATTTTGGCGGCTTTCCTTTCAGCTTTTTTTGCCGCTCTGGCTTGTTTGGCCGCCTCATGGTCATATTTGACCTTCCAGAAGTTGTCATCGGCCTGTGAAAAATGATAAGGGGTTATGAGTAAAAGCAATAGGTAATACCGTAAAGAGTATTTATTAAGGTTGGTGACTCACAGCAGGGGCCGGGTTCTCCTTGCAGAAGGGAAGTAAGCCAAAGGCATTACTAATCACCGTGCCCTCTTTCAACAACGATTGGATCATGGCCTCCACCACATATTCTGGTAAGTCATCGGGGCTATGACGCAGTGGGTCATCTTTCTCGCCGGAGTAAGTGCACATTAAGCCGGGGCGGCGGCTTAACGGAAGCACTCACCAAGTAATCCAGACTCGAACTAGGTCAATACCGTCTAAGCCATTTCCCAAAAGAGCTTTGATTTTTCTAATAGTGGGAGAAAGTGGCAGATGTTCAACAGTAGTCAGTTTATCCGGCAGTGGGTGGTTGCACTCAAGGCGTAGGGCACGGAAGCCGGGCAGAGGATTTTCTTCAGCCGGAGAAGTGTCTTGGCAGTAAAACCACGTCTGATTCCAATCCTTTGGGTGACTCGGCGGTTCAGCATAAGGAAAGAGGCAGTCTCTCCGCCGCTGAATCGAGATGCCACCAAGTTCAAGACTGGGCCCGTTGGCACGTTCATTCTGCCGGTTTAAATAGAACAGCTCTCTGAATAGAAGTATATTGGGCTCTTCTCCAAGGTACACCTCGCAAAAGACTTGGAAGTTGCAAATGTTTGACACGGAATTGGGCCCGATGTCTTGAGGTCTAAGGTCAAAGAAATGCAAAACATCCCTGAAATTTTTTGAACTGGGTGGAGCGAAGCCCTGGTTCATGTGATTAGTGAACACGATTACCTCCCCTTTTTTGGGTTGAGGCTTCTCCTCTGACGGGTTAGGAGCACGATAAGACATGACCTCCTTCGTCTTGGGAAGGTGGCCGGATTTCACAAAATCAGACAAGATGCTCTTTGTAACAGTGGATTTGACCCAGTTGCAGGTCACGGGAGCTTTAGGAGCCTTGGGAGCCATTACGTAAATTGAAGCTTATGACAAAATAAGAGGTTCCAGTTCAAATTTAACCCAGAGGAAAGCATGTTAAGTTTAAACAAGATGGCGGCTTAAGAAGGAGCCTAATGACATATGGCTGACTATATCTGGTTGCCTAAGCCGCTATGGGAATCAGTAACAACTAAAAGACATTTTAAGTTTCCAGGAGCTGGCAAGGCTGTCAACTAACGTTGTTTATTTTAAACCGGCAATGAGGGCCGCTAGAGTTAAATGGGCTTAACAGAAACAGGTTTCGCAGTTGGCGGATATTATTTTGGATCAAACAGGTGCACAGAAAGAAGAAATTCCTAGACCTAAAACTAGTACAGATAAGTTCATCAGTGCTAAACAAGGTTTCTCTACACAGAAAAGGATCTATTTGTAGTTGGAAACGGGTGCGAAATAACCACCGCAACTGTTCTACACCATCTGAAGATCAAAAGGGGCATTGGAGGTACAAAATATCGAGGGTTTGACTCAGGCTGTTACGAACGCCGACGAACTCGAAGAAGCCTCAATGCGGATCTGAGGAACAAGAAGGAGGAAACTTACAGATGCAGAGTTGCTGCGGAGATCCGTCGCGTTTTTTTGGTCAAGTCAGGTTGATGCAGCGGCCTGAGTTGGTGAGGACGAGGAGATCTGCGACGGTGGCGGCAGCGGAACTCGAGCGACAGAGAGACAATGAGAGGAAGAAGATGAGCGACTGAGGAAGAAAATGGAGATGACCTAGGTCGAGCCTATTTATAGAGAAGGACCGGCCGGAACGATGCGAGATACGAGGAGACTAAACATCATTATCCAGCGGCTCCGACGCCTCGGTTTTTGGAGCGGTCAGTAAAAGCAAAGATCCGTTGGAAGATATGGTGGAGTAAAAAATGAATTTAAGTAAAGATGACGTCACGACAGGCTAATGCGGATCCAGAAGATTACATCATGGCGGGTTAAAAACCTTTGCACAGGCAGAAGGCTGAAGGTTTATTTTTTAAGGTATTTTAAGATTGACATCAACTGGTTCAACTCAATTTGGGGCCTAATGTTGGGGATATAACTACTTGTGTAAGCCGCCCAGAAGGGACCGGGTTACGCAAGAAGACTCATGAGAAGAAGCCCAAGACCAAGAAAGAAGATGGCGGTTCAATAGAGGGTCTAAAGCCCACCGGTGACTTGAGGCCCGTCGTAGTAAACCGCCATAATGGCATGACTTGTGTTGTAAGGTAGATTTAACTAGTCACCGAGCCGGACACTCTTTATGAGCCGGCCGGGACTCTGTAGGCCGCAGGGCGTCCACCCGTGTATATAAGGGGACAACCCGCTGGCGGCTTGGGGTAAGAAATAACTCATCGAGAACCGGGCATAGCGTATCTCGCTCCCTGGTCACCGAAACATCAAGCAATACCAACCCAACTAGACGTAGGCCTTACCTTCATCGTAAGGGGCCGAACTAGTATAAACTTTCCGTGTCTCTTGTCCCAGTTAACCCCTTCAAGCTTCCTAGTGCGATGGCTCCGCGATTAAGTCCTTTTACTAGGGCATCTGACGTGACAATTCCACGACACTTCTCCTTGAGCCACATCATCCAAAATAATTTAGCCCTTGAATATAGTAGATCAATTAACAATATCCGCCTGATCTACACAATGAGAGCCGCTGCACCTACCATATTTAGTAAATAACACATGCATGTTGTAACTGCCGCCTATGTGTGTTTTAATCAAGAAAAAAACTGGCGCATGCATGCAGCTCATAGCATAATACCCCGAGTGCTCTATACATGAAAGAAAAGTGAGTCTTGCATGCATTTTTTGGGTCCAACTTTAAACTTATAGATAGAGATATGTTTTCTTTAGTTATTTATTTGTAAAATATTGATAAACAACTTATCTTACTACAAGAGAAATTGTAAAGACAGCAGCTAGATGATTAGTTCAGCGCAATGTTTATTTGATACAAAATCCCGTCACAACACACGGGGCATCGTCTAGTTTCTATTATTTTTACATCCTAATTTGCTGGTAGCTTATTGTTTTATTGCCTTTTTGTTAAGAAGAACCAAGCAAGTAATTCCTCTCTAGTCAAGCTTTCCTTTCATACCGCTTTATAAATATAAAACAACCACCACATCTATAGAGAAACTACAAGTTCCACTCTAGAATTAAACACACCAAAAAGTAAGGACTATGATAACTGTCAACTGTGTGGCAGATTGCAAAACTACCACACGAGCCCCCTCGTCTTGAACGAATCGCTCCCTTTGATCCTACCTCCTCTCACGGGCTCCTTCTGATTCTAGGTTGCCAGCCTACGATCCCACCTCCTCTTGAGTGAACCAACTCTGAGGTTGTGCGGTCCACTTGATTTTTTGGGCGGACAGCTGTTTAAAAATAGGCACAAAAAATGACACAGATAGGGATCGAACCCACACTGTCACATAGTAAATGTAATGGCATCCAGCTATGCTAGCCACCTTTATTGATTAGAATCAATCTACATGATAGTTGTATCTACTTGAGACGAGATTAAAAAAAAGACAACCAACAGTAATTGAAAATCCAAAACACTAGCCTCATTTGTTTGGGTTTTAGGACTATGCATTCTAGTTCCATCTTTTTTTCTGCATGTTTCACATCAGTTCACATGGTTCATGAACCCGGAAGTCCCCTTCCCTCCTTTTCATATGCAAATTACCACGGTGTTTGCACCCAAGTTATCAGAAATGAGGGTCATATATTACCGTACTATTTACATAGAAATTACCGGGGTATGTTTGTAGACAACGTTTTCCCTTTTTCAAATGTTACTGTGGTGATTGTACTTAAGTTATCGGGTATGAGCTTCTTCTATTATCATACTATTTATATAGAAGTTACCCGATGATATTTTTCAATACACCCCCCTCCCCCTAGTAAAAAATATTACCGTGGTGTTTGTACTTAAGTTATCAGGTATGAATTTTGTATATTATCATACTATTTACATAGAAGTTATTGGGGGCTATCTTTTCAATAATTTTTTCCCCTTGGTTAAATTTACCACAGTGTTTGTACTGAATTATCATACACGTGGTTCGTATATTACCGTGCTATTATCACATAAGTTACAGGGGTACGTTTTCCAATAACCTTTTCCCCTCTAGACAAAGTTACCGCGATGTTTGTACATAAATTATTCACTATGCGGTTCGTATATTACCATGTCATTTTCACATAAGTACCGGGGTATGGTTTTTCAACAAGTTTTTCTCTTTGGTCAAAGTTACCGCAGTGTCCTTACGTATACTATTGAGTTCATATATTACTGTGCCATTTTCACATAAGTATCGGGGTATGGTTTTTCAACAACCTTTTCCCTTTGGACAAAGTTATTGCTGTGTTTGTACGTAAATTATCGCTACGTATATTACTGTGCTATTTTGACATAAATTGTGGGAATATTTTTCAACAACTTTGTTTTTCATTGGTTAAAGTTACTGTGGTGTTTATATGTAAGTCATCGGGTATGCGGTGCTATTTATCACATAAGTTATTGGGGGGTGTTTGTTTTTCAACAACATTTTTCCCGCTGATCAAAATTATTGTGGTGTTTGTACGTAAGTTATCGGGTATGCAGTTAGTATGTTACCGTGCTATTTTCACATAAGTTACCAGGTATGTTTTTAACAACTTTTTTTCCGTTTGGTCAGAGTTACTGTGTTGTTTGTGTGTAAATTATCACGTCTGCAGTGAGTATATTATCATACTATTTGCACAGAAGTTGTCAGGAAGGGTATGCTTTTTCAACATTTTTTACCCGAGTCAAAAGTTATTGTGTTATTTGTACATGAGTTATCAGCTCTATTGTGTGTATATTATCATGTTATTTTACACATGAGTTATTAGGGTATATTTTTCAGTATTTTTTTCTTTAGTCAAATTACTGTGGTGTTTGTATTAATTTATCAGGTTATGGTGTGTATATTATTATGCTATTTGCAAAGAAGTTACATAGGCATGTTTTCAATAACTAATTTCCCCCGGTTCAAAAGTTACCACATTGTTTGATCATGAGTGATTTACACAAAAATTACCACACTAATTTGAACTAGTAAATTGTACGTGCTTCGCACGTCATTTAAATATATATATATATATATATATATATATATATATATATATATATAAGGCATGGAAAATACATTTGAATATGTATTTATTTTTCTAGAATCGTACTGGACAAGATCCAACTTGATTCTTACCTCTCTAGAATCTAGATTGTTCTAGCCTCTTTTTATTAGAGTATCGGATAAGCATGTGGATAGATACTTTTAGAACACATGAGATGATTGAGTTGGGTTTTCAATTAGAAAACCACATGGCAGTATCCTATGAGTTAAAAACTATATCCAACGGATGATAATGCTCGGATTTGGCATCTCTTGACCGTTGGATGGGCATATCCAACGACTAATATTTGAAGCTATTGGCACACTATATACTGATATAGATAAAAAGACCTGCTACTCTATTCTGCTCCCTCCTGATTAATTTTCATGAATACAAGTTCCCTGTTACCCTTGATCAGATCCTTGGCTTTAAATGGGTAAATGTTTTGTAATAGTTCTAGATAAATGTGTTTTTAGAAGAAGCTTAGTCAGCATGAACATTAATTAGTGTTGCAGGACACACTTTCTATTAATTGGAGAACTTACTCTTCCATATGCTGCTCACACATGAGATGCAAAGGTCAACAAAAGAGGTGCCTCATAATACATAGTACTTGAAAATAGTCTTTGAAAAGAAGACACAAAAATACGTCCAAGGAAATTCCAAATGCTAATCACTGACACAAAAATTTTAGAATCCTCAAAACCCAGTGACCAACTCATGTGCCCAAAGATTATAGATCATGGTAATACCTCATCCTGACCCCAACAAAAGGGGGAAAAGGAAGCCAAAAATCTGCCTTGATCAGTTTCTTTTGGTTATTGCTCATCCACCTCGCTGAGTATAACTTCTTGCTCGTCAGCATACTGAACCACTTGCTTCTTCTATCCTAGGTGATGTTAACAATTAAACAGAAGCAAGGCATAGGGAATTTGTACGAAAACATGCAAATATTTTTGCTCCATTTTTTCCAGCAAAGTTTGCCTAGAAAGTACTTCCTCCGTCCGAAAACACTTGTCCGAGAGATAGATGTATCTAGACGTATTTTAGTTCTAGTTACATCAATTTTATCCATTTCAAAGACAAGCAGCTCCGAACGGAGGTAGTAGTAAGTACTACTTGTATACTAACCATGTCTTCATCTCAATCAACCGTCTTGCAAAAAATAGAATTGTTCATTCAATCATCATCACCACCTTGAGGGATTCATAACGAGTGGTTAGCAGGCGCTGCTGGTGTCGGGGATACTGATCCACGAACACCTATGGGACC
>NC_041381.1:129183836-129185005 GCF_002162155.2 Triticum dicoccoides | reverse complement strand
TCGCACGAAGAGCAGATCGAGGCAAAGCACACGAGCAGTTTACCCAGCTTCGGAGCTCTCCGGAGAGATAACACTCCTACTGCTGCTTGTCTGATTGTATTATGTTCTTGCTCGAGAGAGAGCTAAGCGTTCTTTTTGGATTCCGAATCATCCGAACCCCTTCTACGTTGCGCATGGGCCTCCTTTTATACGTTAAAGGGGTCATCGACAGGTGGCAACATAAACAAGGGTACAAATGTAAAAAGAGAGGTGGTTGGTACAGTTTCTTGTACAGTGTTTCCTACCTAACTCTGACGGCAGGGGACAAGGGCATTAAATGCCCGTCTGTGTCGCCTTCAACAGTGCAGAAAAGGACCGTCAGGGGCGCCACCGCTTGCCACGATGGCGATCTTGTCAGCACCGCATGCCACTGCGCACCGCTGGCTGCACAGCCTTCCACCATGCGCGCCGGGAAAGGCCCCCAGGGCGACACGTTGGTGGATGCGCTGGAGCGTGGGCACAGAGTGGCCGCTTGCCGCGGCAAGTACCTTGCCGCGGTCGTCGTCTTGTCGCGCCCGGGAGCTTGTCGCTCGCCGGGCCTTGCCGGGACGCGTGGCGCGTCGCGGCAAGTTCCCTGAGATGCTTCGGTTGGTCTTCCCGGCAAGCTCCTCTTGCCGGGGCCTTGCCTTCTTGACTTGAACACTTTGTTCTTGAATGGCTCCAAAGGAGCCACGGAGGATCTTGGCGGTCACCCGGCAAGCCCTTGCCGCGGGGCGCTGCAACTGCCCGTGCACAAGTTCGGGGTACTAGGGTACCCCTATTCTAGTACACCGACAGAAGCCCCCGGGCCTGGGCCACACACGGTGCCGAGCGCTGTTGGGCCAGGCCCAAAACAGGGCACGGGCACACGCGGCCTGGTCCATGCCGTATCTCACTCCGTATCCACCGCGCCCTCCCCCAACGGCACGGTTGAATGCGGCATCGTGGGGGAGATCGTGGGCGGTTTCTTTATTCGGAAGGGCGAAACGTCCGCCCCCTCCCTCTTTATAAGCAGGGGAAACAGGGGCAGTTCGTCCCCCCCCCCTCGCTGGTTGCTACTACTCCATCTTCGCAAACCTCCGCCGCTCCCCCCTTCTTCTCGAAGCCAAGAGAGAGCAGCGCTCCGCCCCCCATTGCCACCAGCATCACCA
>NC_041381.1:129149873-129183454 GCF_002162155.2 Triticum dicoccoides | reverse complement strand
AGGGGAAGGGCGTGAAGTCGGCCGAGGCGCAGCGGCTCGCGGCGCTGCGGAAGGAGCGGGCGATCTTCTCCCCTCAGCTCGGCGTGAAGGAGCTGAGGGAGTACTTCTACCTCTTCTGGTCGACGGAGACGCGAGCGCATCCGCGCACGAGGGTACTCCCGGCCGCCGCTTCGGAACTGGCTCCAAACGGGTACCCATTCTTCGCGCCGTTCTTCTATTGCGGGCTCTGCCCGCCCTTCTCGGAGTTCTTCTGCGACATAATGAACACCTACGGGCTCCGCCTCCTCGATTTCACCCCCAACGCCGTTCTGACCATGGCAGTTTTCGCACATTTGTGCGAAAACTTTGTCGGAGTCCACCCCAATGTAGCCCTTTTCCGCCACTTCTTCATGCCTCGGGTCGAGAGAGGAGAGCCGCTTGCCGGAGGGATCGCCTGGATCTCGAGAGTCGGCAAGAAGGAAGCGTATCTGGAGCGTGAGCTACGCAGCAAGTGGGAGGAGTGGAGAGCGGAGTGGTGTTGGATCGTCGAGGAGAACCCGTAGCCGTTCACTGCCCTGCGCCGAGCCCTCGTCGTGCGCGGCAACGATTGGAGTAACGTGGCCCTGGAAGACGACAGGCTGAAGATCGCCATCACCAGGATCCTTCGCCTCAGGCTTGCCGGGCTCACTGTAGGCACTGTCGGCGCAGATTTCCTTTGCTACCGCATCGCCCCCCTGCAGGAGAGGAGGAGGCCCGCCTGGGAGTTCAAGAACTCGATGGACATCATGAGGCTGCGGCCGGGCCTCAACTTCAATTTCACCGTCCTGGAGTTGGATGCAATGCTTCTGGAGCTGTTCAAACGCGACCCCCAGCACCCATTTTTGTTGCCGCGGAATGTTGTTCCGCTGTGCAATAATTCATCGCTTGACCGGATCCGCGCCATGATGCCATTGTGCGATTCCCATGGAATCGTTCCCACTTGGCAAGAGCCTGCGGATGACGTCGTGCGGGCGTTCTTCAACAACTTGGAAGAAGTGCCGGTCCGCGCCGACGAGCAGAAGAGCCTCACCCGTGACACCACCGACGCGGAGCTGCAGCGCATCGCCACCAGGACGGAGGAGGCTGCGGCAGCAGCTGCCGCGGGTGAGTTCGGGTTCACCGTGGAGGAAGCAGAGGCAGCAGAGGCGGCAAGCCTTGCCGAGCGCGAGGAGTTTGCCGGCGAGGAAGATCTTGCCGGCCCTGAAGCGGAGCCGAGCGAGCCCGGTGAGGAAGAGTCCGAACCTTCAGACAGCCTGCCGGAGGCGGAGCCCCCGGCCCCGGCAAGGAGGCGGCTCCGCAGGGCCGGGGACGTAGCGGGGCGGCAAACGAGCCAACAGCCGCTAAGCCGTGCGACACGCTCTACCGCGGCAAGCAATGTTGCTGCGGGAGCGCCTCAGGCTGCTGCAGCAGCTGGAGCGGGATCCTCCCGGTCCGCCGCCGCTGCCCCTGCCAAGCGGGCGAGGGAGCCTACTTGCCGCACCGGAGGCGAGCCGGACTTCGATCTTTCCGCGCTCAGCTCCAACGACGAAGAAGAAGAGTAAGATCCCCTTGTTGTCCTCGTTGTTCTTCAATTCTTGCTATCTTGTTGCTTTCGTCTTGTATCTGACTTGCTTCGATCTAGAGCCGTTACTTTTCAGGACGCTGGCCCAGAGAGCGGCGAAGAGGGCCAAGGACTCGGTGATTGTCATCGAAGATGATCCCACCGTGTCTGCAGGGGGTGAGTCTGAGACCACCTTGACGGACCCTGCAGCCACTCCCCAAAGCAGCCCCCAGCGCAGCCCCTAGCGTAAGTACATGGTTTGCTTCCTGCTGTCAGGCGCGCATGAGTGCTTTTTCCTTTGCTGATATCTTAACTGTTGGATTTGCGTAGGAGCAGAGCAGCTTCACTAGGAGGGCACGGAAGCCGCTCCCGGAGCGCCATCTGCTTCAACTACGCCGCCAAGGGAGGATCCCCCGGCAAGGGAGCGTTCTCTGGCAAGGGAGAATTCTCCGGCAAGAGGCAGTTCTCCGGCAAGAGACAGCACCAGTGATCCTGCGGTGGTTGAGACTGCAACCGCAGATCCCAGCTCAGGTAATCCACTTGCTTTAGAACTTCCCTCGGGTTTTTCTTCTTCTGATTTTCTCTTTGAGTATTTGCTTGATCCTCCTCCTTCTTCCATGCATCAGATCCTCCTGCCGCAGAGCCAATGGAAACCGAGGCCACCGGCGAGGAGAACGCACGCAGCAACGCCGATGACGCCGCTGCCACCGAAGGAGAAGCCGGCGCTGACGAGCCCGTCGGAGAAGAGGCCGCCAAGGCTGCTGCCGCAGAAGCAGGCGAGGGGTCCGGCGATCGCACTAACGGCCCCGAGGCCACAGGAGTGCCAGGTGCTGCACCGACCGCCGATCCCTCTGCCACTGCTGCAGCGTCAAGCTCCAAAGAGCCCCAGCCCGGCGCCTATCTAAAGGTCGGCGATGGCATCTTCATCAAGCTTCCCTGGGCGTCAATCTCCAGGGCACCGGTCGAAGTGGAGAATTTCGATGAAGAGCTGCTCGCCTCCGCTGGGCTGTCGTTGGTTGACGCGCCAAGCAGCAGCAGTGGCGAGCCTGAGGAGGAGCAGCTGCTGCGGAAGCTGCTGTCACTCTACCGTGCCCGACAAGCCAAGCTGGCTTCCCGGGAAGCACTTGTCGTGAAGGCGGGAGTGGATATGGAGAAGCGCGCGGAGGAGCTCCGGAGCATCAACCAGGAAGCTCTCCGGTCTCTGGCACAGGAGCGGGAGCGACTCGCCGAGGAGCGTACGGCCTTCCTTCTCGAGAAGGCCGAAGCTGAGGAGGAACAAAGGCTTGCTGCCGAGAAGCAGTCCGTGCGAGAAGGCGAGTTGGTGCAGCGGAAGGCCAACCTTGACAGCTACGAGGAGGAGCTCGTCGCGCGTGAGGAAGCACTTGGCGGGGCTCTCAAAGAAGCAAGGGATGCTGCCACAACTACAGAGGCCGCCAAGAAAGAGCTGGAGACGAGGATGACGCAGTTGGAAGCCGACCTCAAGGCGAGTGGCGAGGAGCTTGCCGTGCTCAAGCGCGAACGCGAGAAGGATGCTGCCGCCCATGGTGAGCTGCAGGGTCTTCTCGCTGAGAGGAGCAAGGAGCTCAGCGCCGCCAAGGACTCCAACGCGGATCTCGAGTTGAAGCTGGCTACGCTGACTCGGACGCTGGACGACGCCAAGGAGCAAGAGAAGACTCTGTCGGAGAAGGTCAAGGCCGACGCGGCGCTGCTGGCGAGTATTGCCGTCACCCAGAACTCATTTAGGGAGACGGTGGAGCACTGGACCGAGGGTCTGGTGAATATCGCTGCAGTCATCGACGGGAGCTGGCGCAGCTGGGGATGGAGGACTTTGGGTATCCTTCCGACGAGCATCTCCAACCCAGCGCTAAGCTCAGTCTGTTCTTCAAGGGCGTGGCGACGGCACTCCAGCGACTCCGGGAGAAGATCCCGAAGCAGCTGGCCGACGAGTCGCGCAGGATTTGCGCGGGGGCTCTCCAGAAAGTGCTGATGAAGGTGGACTTCCGCAACCCAGGCCTCAGCTTCACCAACGTCCTGAAGTCCTTGCCGTCGGATGCCGACGTGGAAGCGCTCAAGGCCCTTGTCGCACCCATCATGGACAAGGTGAGCGGGATCAAGAGGGTTGAGGGCGATCGCGTAGACTAGGCCGCCCGTTTTCTCTTTCTCCTTGTCGCTGCTAGCCATATTATGAAATCAATCTGTTAGGCGCTGCGACAAGTTATCTTGTAATATAACCCTATTTCTGTTATCAATTGCTACGTTATTTCCTTTACTAGATTCCTTCCTTTGTATGTTTTTACCCTACGCTTTTAGGGAACTTGTCGGCGCAGGTACCCGAGCCGCGAGCGCTGAGTGTGGGACGTCAGCAGCCTGCTGGCTGTGCTGCTTCCGACAAGAAACCTTGTCGCGACTAGTTGCAGCACACTTAAGTTGTTGAGCGGACTCGAAACAAAGTAAGGGCGCAACTAGCTACGAGTTGGTTCCTCCGCGCACAGGTTTTCCATACAAAGTACGGTCGTTCAAGGAATATAACTCATAACTTAAAAATTAAAATTAATTGCTCAAACTTTGGCAACTTAGCTTTTCTGTCGGTTGCTTCCCGGCAAGGCGAAACTTCCTTAAACGACGCCTGGTCCACACCATTATCTTCTCCTCCCCCCCCCCCCGGCAAACTTGTGCGCGAGGGAACCTTCCTTTCCTTTGTTGAGAAAAAGAAAGAGGAGAAAATAAAGATATGGAGCCTTTTGGCTCGTTATTGCTTACCGGGGGGTAGGTGCTGCATAAAGTGTCAGATAATGCATGCAAGAAAGAATATAATGCACGAAATTGACAAGATATGTGGAGCACATGAGCTTTACTTATGCACGGGATCTGCGCCCGGCTTTGTACAAAGGATTACATGCAACATCGGCAAGACTTGTACAAAAGGTGGTTGCCGAAACAGGTTCCTGCAACCGCGTCCTATGGGTAGAACTTACGAAGATGCTCAATATTCCAGGAGTTGCTCACCGAAATGCCATCTTCGGTCTCAAGGCGGACAGCGCCGGGCCTAGTGACTCGTTTCACCCGATAAGGCCTTCCCACTTTGGTGTCAACTTGTTGGAATTCTTGGCGGACTGAACGCGCCAAAGAACAAGGTCGCCTTCCTCGAAGCTTCTGGCATTAACTTTGCGGCTATGGTAGCGGCGCAAAGCTTGCTGGTATCGAGTAGCTCGTACAGCAGCCTGAAGACGACCCCCCTCAAGGAGCAGCGCGTCATCTTGTCGCAGCTGCTCTTGCTCAAGCTCATCATAAGCGAGCACTCGAGGTGATCCGCATACGAGTTCCGTGGGGAGAACTGCCTCTGCTCCATAGACTAGAGCAAAAGGTGTCTGGCCAGTGGCTCGATTTGGCGTCGTTCTGATCGACCAAAGAACCACCGGCAGCTCCTCGATCCAGTTTCTTCCGCACTTGTGCAGCCTGTCGAAAGTCCTGGTCTTGAGCCCGCGCAGCACTTTAGCATTCACCCTCTCCGCTTGACTGTTGCTTCTCGGATGAGCAACAGAAGCGAAACAGACCTTGGCGCCAAGATCTTGGACGTACTGCATGAAGGTGCGGCTCGTGAATTGCGTGCCGTTGTCAGTGATGATCCTGTTAGGGATCCCGAAGCGGCAAACAATCGACCTGAAGAACTTGACTGCTGACTGTGTTGTCACCTTCCTCACTGCTTCCACTTTCGGCCACTTTGTGAACTTGTCAATTGCAACGTACAAGTACTCAAAGCCCCCGACAGCTCGGGGAAAGGGGCCGAGGATGTCGAGCCCCCAGACCGAAAATGGCCAGGATAAAGGGATCGTCTAGAGAGCTTGAGCTGGCTGGTGTATCTGCTTGGAATGGAACTGGCACGCTTCACACTTGGTTACTTGTGCAGTTGCATCCTGGAGGGCTGTCGGCCAAAAGAAACCTTGCCGGAAAGCTTTGCCGGCAAGTGCTCTTGCGCCAATGTGGTGACCACATATGCCTCCATGTATCTCTGCCAACAACTTCTGTCCGTCTTCCCGGCAGATACACTTCAATTTCACACCGTTGAGTCTCCTTCTGTACAGTATGTTGTCGACAAACTGGTACATACTTGACTGCCGGGCTACTCTTTCCGCTTCTTCTTGCTCTTCGGGAAGTTCTCCTGTCTGAAGGAAATGGACAATCTGCTGTGCCCATGCTGGAGCTTGTGGCTCGACAACAAGGACTAAGGGCACTTCTGCTGCTGCGGGAACATCAGCTTCTACGGCAAGAACCTGTGGCTCGGCTGGAGCTTGATGTTCACCGGCAAGCTTGCCGGAGCAAAGCTTGTCGGGAGCGTCTGCTACGACGGAACAAACCATAAGGCTTGCCGGAGCAGATTGCTCCTCAGCATCCTTGGCGTTGATCTTGGGGACTTTCTTGGCGGCGGCTTCAGGGAGCTCTGCCGGAAAATAGTCGCCAGAAATCAACTTCCTCTTCTTGCTCTGTCCAGTTGATGGTGTTATAGATGGTTGAGTCAGCTTGAGCACAAAGATCCCTGGTTCCACAGGTAACTTAAGTGCGGCGCACTTTGACAGGCCATCAGCAATGTCATTCTGAGCTCTTGGAACATGTTCCATCTGTAGGCCGTCAAAGTGCTCTTCTAGCTTTCTCACTTCATCAACATAAGCTTCCATCAACGGACTCTGATAACTCTTGTTCACTTGGCGGACGACAACCTGTGAGTCACCCCTGACAATGAGCTTTTTGATCCCAAGGTCTGCCGCGATCCTGAGACCGACAAGCAAGCCTTCATACTCTGCAGTATTGTTCGTTGCTTGCTCCTTGGGACAGTGCATCTGGACTACGTACTTGAGGTGCTCTCCGGTGGGCGCGACAAGCAGCACGCCCGCACCGGCGCCTTGCAGCGAGAAGGCACCATCAAAGTACATTAGCCACTCTTTGCTTGCCTCCTTGACAGAGATGCTCGTTTCTGGGATCTCTTCATCTTGTGTCGGCGTCCACTCTGCTATGAATTCCGCCAATGCTCTGCTTTGGATAGTTGAGGTACTCTCAAACTTGAGGCCAAAGCTTGACAGTTCCAGTGCCCACTCAACAATCCTGCTCGTTGCTTCTGGATTCTGCAGTATCCTCTTCAGCGGAAAACGAGTGACAACTGTTATCTCATGTGCTTGGAAGTAATGGCGCAGCTTTCTCGAGGCCATGAGGAGGCCGAAAAGCAATTTCT
The DNA here is from genome assembly GCF_002162155.2 of Triticum dicoccoides. Taxonomy (NCBI): domain Eukaryota; kingdom Viridiplantae; phylum Streptophyta; class Magnoliopsida; order Poales; family Poaceae; genus Triticum; species Triticum dicoccoides. Next base: position 129,176,672 of record NC_041381.1, on the reverse strand, counting down.
GCACACCAGAGTACCTTGACCTAGCCCCTTGCAGAAGGGAACTGACAAAGTAAACTGGGCGCTGCACCATTCTCTTCTGCATCTTATCATGCTCCTGCGCAGATCCATCCTTGTCGGGACCAGAGCTTGCCGGACGAGAGTTTGTCGGACCAGATCTTGTAGGCGAAGCCCCTTGCTTGTTGCTGGATGCGTCTGCCATGTTTGCTGGCTCATCATCCGCCTCCCTTTCCGCTACTAACGCAGCACTAACCACTTGATTGGTTGCCTCTATATACAGCATCAACTTCTCTTGTGGTTTAGGTGCGACAAGTGTTGGAGTGGAGGACAGGTATCTCTTCAAGTCCTGCAGCGCAGCCTCCGCCTTCGGAGTCCATTTCATTGGACCTGCCTTTTTCAAGATTTTGACAAATGGCAGGGCGCGCTCAGCAGATCTAGAGATAAACCTGCTAAGAGCAGCCACGCAACTGGCAAGCCTTCGTACATCCTTGACGCGCTTTGGTGCTTCAATCTGCTCAATGGCCTTGATCTTGTCGGGATTGGCTTCAATTCCCCGTTGAGACACAAAGAACCCGAGAAGCTTGCCGGAGGGAACTCCAAACACACACTTCTCGGGGTTTAGCTTGAGGTTGATTTTGCGCAGATTTGCAAATGTTTCGTCTAAATCTTGAATCAGGGTTGCTCTGTCCTTGCTCTTGACCAATATGTCATCCATGTAGGCTTCCACATTTCTGTGCATTTGTGGCTCAAAAGCGTGGTGGACTACCCTTGCAAATGTTGAACCAGCATTCTTCAAACCGAAAGGCATCCGTACGAAATAGTACGTGCCACACGGGGTGATGAATGCGGTCTTCTCCTCATCCTCTTCTGCCATGAAGATCTGATGGTATCCTGAGTATGCATCAAGAAATGAAAGAAAATCACATTCGGCCGTGGAGTCAACAATCTGATCATTGCGCGGCAAGGGAAATGGGTCTTTGGGATAAGCTTTATTAACATCGGTAAAGTCGATACAAAGCCTCCATTTCCCGTTAGCCTTGCGCACGACAACAGGATTGGCCAACCACGTGGGATGGAGCACTCCTCTGACAAGGCCTGCTGCTTCCAATTTCTTGATCTCTTCTGCAATGAACTCTTGGCGCTCCACTGCCTGCTTCCTGACTTTCTGCTTGACGGGCCGCGCATGAGGACAGACGGCAAGGTGGTGCTCAATTACTTTCCTGGGAACACCGGGGATGTCAGACGGTTGCCATGCAAACACGTCGACATTCGCCCGCAGGAAAGCAACGAGCGCGCTTTCCTATTTGGGGTCGAGAGTGGCACTGATGGTGAAGGTACCACCAGTGCCGTCCTCCATGGCGGACACCTTCTTGGTCTCAGGTGGAGCTGCCATTGCCTTCTTACACTTGCCGGTGGAGCTCGATGGTGCGTCCTCGACGGTAGCGCAGCACTCCGAAGAGGTGCGCTTGCCGGAGTGGGCATCAGAGCTCTTGCCGGACTTGGTCTTCTTCTTCCCCCCGGGAGCTTCAGCGGCAAGTGTCTTGCGATCCGCTGCGGCTGCTGCTTCCCGGTAGATCTTGTCGGCGCAGATAAGAGCATCCTTCTTGTCGCCAGGGACAGAGATGACACTTATTGGGCCTGGCATCTTCAGTACGTTGTAGGCATAGTGAGAGGCTGCCATGAACTTGGCGAGCCCTGGACGGCCAAGTATCCCATTATAAGGCAATGGAAAATCAGCAACATCAAAAGTGACCCTCTCAGTCCTGAAGTTCAACTCGCTGCCAAATGTTACCGGCAACGTGATCTTTCCCTTCGGCTTGCTCCTTCCCGGGTTGATTCCTTGGAACGTGCCAGTCTCTTCGAGCTCGCTGTCAGGGATCTGGAGTTTCTGGAGCACCGCGGAGGAGATCAGGTTCTAGCCGGCCCCGCCGTCAACTAACATCTTAGTGACCTTGAGGTTGCGGATAGTTGGTGAAACCAACATCGGCAAGCACCCGACCGCGGTTACGCGATCAGGGTGGTCCTCAATATCAAAGATGATACGCGTGCTGGACCATTTGAGAGGCTTGCGTGACTCGACGGGTGGTTTTGCTGCATTAACTTCCCGCACCCACTGCTTAAGCTGGCGGTGCGAAGTATGCAGAGAAGCACCGCCGTCAACGCACAGGACCTCTGTGGCTTTCTGGAACTCCTGCTCATCAGTCTCCTCATCATCCATGTCTTCATCGTCGTCGTCATCTTCATCTTTGTCGCGGCCACGGGGAGGCATGTCTCCTTGCCGCTGCTTGGCCTTGCCGCGCCCCCCCCCCCCGGCCGGGACGTTTCTTGCCGGCTCCTCCAGCACCTTCCTGGGCCTTCTCCTTGTCGCGCCGCTCGTACTCAGCCTTTTGTTGCTCAACAAGCTGCTCGACTTTCTTGCAGCTCTGGAGGTCATGGCCCTTGGTGCGGTGGATCTTGCAGTACTGCTTGTTGGTGCCGTCCTGCTTGTCGGCGACTGCCACCTCCGCGGCAACCTCCTTGCCGGAGCTGCCAGCTTTGGGCGTCTTGCCAGACTGCTCAACGACCAGCACCTCTTTGCCTTTCTTTTTCCTGTTATTTCGCCGCCAGTTTTTCTTTGCCGGGGCAGCATCCTCACTGTCAGATCCTCCTGCTCCGATATTCTCTCCGGGGAGTCTCCTCCCTTCCTCAGCACGTGCACACTTGTCGTCCAGGGCATATAGCTCACTGACGTCTCTGATCTTGCACATTGCCATCTCTTCTCGCATCCTGCGGTTCCGCACGTTCTGATGGAACGCGCTGATCACTGCGGCAGGGTGGACGTCCGGGATGTTGTGCTGTACACTGCTGAATCTCTGAATGTACTTGCGCAGGGGCTCTCCTTCCTTCTGGGCAAGCAGATGAAGATCGCTCTCTTGGCCATGAGGCTTGTGGCCGCCTGTAAAGGCGCCGACAAACTGATGGCACATATCTGCCCAGGAAGATATGGAGTTGTCTGGCAAGTGCATGAGCCATGATCTGACATTGGGTTTGAGTACCAGTGGGAAGTAGTTGGCGAGGATCTTGTCGTCTGGTCCCCCGGCAGCCTGCACCATGATGGTGTAGATGCTGAGGAACTCCGACGGATGCATCTTGCCGTCGTACTTCTCCGGTACGTCTAGTTTGAAGTTCTTCGTGCTGGGCCACTGGACTTGCCGCAGCTCACGAGTGAACGCAGGGCAACCTACCGCGTACGGCAAGTCGTCTGGTTCCCCTGGCGCATGCATGTCAACAGAGGGCCCAGCGCGCTTGTCGGATTGACGTCGCGCTTCTCTCCGGCACTCGATGCGAGTCCGAGCGTCTTCTTGCTGTCGATCGTGAAGAACTTGGCGCTGATCGCGACGAGCTCGTGGATCCGACGATGCGGTGGAGTCGCTGTCGAGGTGGATCCGGCGAGTTGGTGATCTTGGCCTTCGGGGTGGTGATTGCATGGTGGTTGCACCCCCACCAGTTTCGTCGCCACCGGCTCGCGCCTGGCAACCCTGCCGCGGCGGCGACGTGCTCGGCTGCCGCGGAGTGTCGCCGTTGGCGTAGCCGATGAGACTTTGAATGGTGGCCCTCCATTCGTCGATCTTGTCCGACGTCGGAGGGTAATCCAGGAGCAGTTGAGCTCGCGCCAAAGCTTCTGCTGGAGTGGTGGGTGGCAGTGGCGGACGGCGCGAGGAACGGGATGTGCTCAGACTTCTAACTATGTTAGAAGGAGCAGTATCCCGTCCAGGAGACCGCGTCTCGCTCGTGCCAGCACGTTGGCGTGCATGCTGGTATTGAGCGCCCCGGGATCCACCAGCTTGATCTTGGCCCAACAAACGTATGGTACTGCGAGTACCATGACGCTATTGGTCCCGCGCCTCCTGAGATGGGCGCGGAACAAGCACAAACGTTGAGGTCGGCGCATCCTTGTCCTTAGACCTGGCAGCGTCGTGAGCTCCCTCGCCAATGTCCGTTCTCCCGTCGGCGTCTGCCCCAACACTCGTTTGCTCCGGTGGTGGTGGGATCGACGCGGACGGAGCAGCTGCCTCCGAAGCCTTCTTCTTCGGTGGCATGTTGATGAAGAAAATGAAGATCTAGCTCGTGTGCACGCCGGATCAGGTTCACACAATCTCGATGCTCCCCTACCTGGCGCACCAAAGATGTCGGGGAAACTGATCCACGAACACCTATGGGACCGGCGGACCGACCCCCTTTCGGTTCGGCGGGGGGGCGGAGGTCGCACGAAGAGCAGATCGAGGCAAAGCACACGAGCAGTTTACCCAGCTTCGGAGCTCTCCGGAGAGATAACACTCCTACTGTTGCTTGTCTGATTGTATTATGTTCTTGCTCGAGAGAGAGCTAAGCGTTCTTTTTGGCTTCCGAATCATCCGAACCCCTTCTACGTTGCGCATGGGCCTCCTTTTATACGTTAAAGGGGTCACCGACAGGTGGCAACGTAAACAAGGGTACAAATGTAAAAAGAGAGGTGGTTGGTACAGTTACTTGTACAGTGTTTCCTACCTAACTCTGACGGCAGGGGACAAGGGCATTAAATGCCCGTCTGTGTCGCCCTCAACAGTGCAGAAAAGGACCGTCAGGGGCGCCACCGCTTGCCATGATGGCGATCTTGTCAGCACCGCATGCCACTGCGCACCGCTGGCTACACAGCCTTCCGCCACGCGTGCCGGGAAAGGCCCCCAGGGTGACACGTTGGTGGATGCGCTGGAGCGTGGGCATAGAGTGGCCGCTTGCCGCGGCAAGTGCCTTGCCGCGGTCGTCGTCTTGTCGGGCCCGGGAGCTTGTCGCTCGCCGGGCCTTGCCGGGACGCATGGCGCGTCGCGGCAAGTTCCCTGAGATGCTTCGGTTGGTCTTCCCGGCAAGCTCCTCTTGCCGGGGCCTTGCCTTCTTGACTTGAACACTTTGTTCTTGAATGGCTCCAAAGGAGCCATGGAGGATCTTGGCGGTCACCCGGCAAGCCCTTGCCGCGGGTCGCTGCAACTGCCCGTGCACAAGTTTGGGGTACTAGGGTACCCCTATTCTAGTACACCGACAGCTGGAACCAACCACTAAACTAGTTAAGTAAGGTAAACTGAACCAAGGAGAACACACCAGATTCACGGACGAATTTAGTAGCAATAGCGGAGTGACGATGTTGTGTGCAGGACCTGGTGGCTCGGGGGTGTGAGTCCGTGGAGGCCATGGAGGCTCTCGTCGGCGGAGGCTGCGGCTGATTCGGGTATTCTTGAACATGGAGATATTCATTGAGGCCAGTATTCTTGAACTCGGTTCCATTGTCACTCCTGATATGCTTGATCTTCACACCGAAGTTAGTGGAAACCCTTGAGGAAAATTGTCTGAAGACTTCCTGCACTTCATTTTTGAAAGTGATGATATGCACCCATGTGTAACGAGAATAGTCATCAACTATGACAAAGCCATATAATGATGCAGCACTAGATATCATGGCATAATGAGTAGGGCCAAATAGATCCATATGAAGTAGTTCAAAGGGACGAGAAGTGGTCATGATAGTCTTCGAGGGATGCTTGGATCTGGTGATCTTTCCAGCCTCACAAGCCCCACAAAAATGATCTTTGAGGAATTTGACACCCTTGATGCCAATGACGTGCTTCTTCTTCGCAAGTGTATGCAAGTTTCTCATCCTAGCATGACCAAGTCGTCGATGCCATAACCAGCATTCTGAAGCTTTTGCAAGTAGACATGTGGCAGGCTGTGTCCTACAGAGAAATCAACAATATACAAGTCTCCTTTCCTAAAGCCTTCGAAGACTTTGGAGTTGTCAGATTCCATTAGCACAAGGCAGCGAAATTTTCTAAAGACAACAACCATATCAAGATCACAAAGCATTAAGACAGACATAAGATTGAATCCTAAGGACTCAACAAGCATGACTTTGTCCACGTGTTTATCCTTTGAGATTGCAACCTTACCTAGACCCAATACCTTGCTTTTGCCTTTGTCAGCGTAGGTGATATGCTTCAAATGATATGGTGACAAATCAGTGTCCATCAACAAGCTCCTGTCACTAGTCATGTGATTTGTACAACCACTATCGAGGACCCACTCAGTAGCTTTGGGTTGTTCATCCTGCAGATGAATTAGTGCAACTTACAAACCCATATACTTCATCAGTGAAGAATATGATATCAATTTCATCAACAGTAACAAATATAGCAATATGAGGATGTGAGAAATGAATGATTCATTTCTTCATGATTAGCTTGCGTCCTTTCAAGCATATTCAGGTCTCCAGCAAATTCTTCAGACGAGTAAGATCGTCTGGAGACCTGACCCTGCATAAGAGATTAGTTCTTTTTCTTCACCACCCACGTCTAGAGGGGTGGCAAAGAGTTCATCATTCTGCGAGCTCCATAAGAAAATGATGGCATAGAAGCCAGTGCACTTTGTTTCACAAAAGAGTGGTTAGGATAAGCATATGAATAAGCAGAGAAATTCTTCGAGGACTTATGAACATAATGGTTTGAATAATGATGCACATATTCATGGCCCTTAGACTTTCCTTGCGAAACAGAAGTGTTAGCACGATGTTCATATGAGGATTTTGATCCACGTGAGGAATTTGAATCATATGAAGAATTTGGTCCATATGAGGACTTGGGTCCACGTGAAGATTTTGATCCATATGAAGAATTTTATCTAGGTTCCTATTTTTCACGGGTGGTGTCATGATGACATTCACCTGAAGATTTTCAAGGCATCTCTTAGGAACCCAGATTTTCTTCACAGGGGGACCGTTCCTGTAGTTAGTTCCAACATATCGAGCAAATACTTTACCATCCTGATTCTTAAACAGTTTATAGTTGGAGTCAAATGACTCATCAAAGGAATATGAAGAATCACACGTAAAGCCAGATAAAGTGCATGGATCTACAGGAGGTCCTTTTGTAGCAACCCATGAGGTTTTGGGATACTGCTCAGGTTTCCAGTAGGTTCCATCAGCATTGAGTTTCCTCTCAAAGGCAATACCCTCTTTCCTAGGGTTCCTGTTCAAGATCTGCTTTTTAAGCACATCACATAGAGTCTGATGCCCTTTGAGGCTTTTGTAAATGCCTGTCACATACAATTCCTTCAGACCTGCATCATCGTCAGTGATACTTGTGGTATCATCAGATGAGAAAATTGTAACCACAGAGATAGTTGAAGAATTTGCAGCAGTAGAAGCATTGGAACATCCAGGTGATGAATTAGCAGATTCACGTTCAATGCATTTCAGACATGGTGGAATAAATTCTTCCTGAGCGGTACTGATCTGTTGAGCAAGCAATGGATCCTTTTCCTTCTGAAGATCTTCATACCTCACTCTTAACTTCTCAAGATCTTGCTTTCTCTGAATAAATTCATAAGAAAGTTTCTCATGATTAGTTAAGAGAGTGTTATGATGATTTTGAAGGTTGTCAAACTTAGTCTGAAGTCTCTGATGATTATCAGTCAGAGACTTGGTTCGATTCAATTCCTCACCCAACAGGTCATCGCTTCTGTCTAGTTGATTTTCAATCTTTTGTAAAGCCTTTTGTTGTTTAACAACAATTCTAGCAAGTTTGGAATAGCTAGGCTTAAGATTATCATCAGATTCATCCTCACTAGAGTCAGAGGTGGAATGTTTGAGTACCTTGGCACCTCTTGCCATGAAGCAATAGGTGGGAGCATAGTAATTGACGCTTTTGTCAGTAGAGTTGGGGATGTCATTTTTCTTCAGTGTTGAAGATGGACTTGCTGACGTAAGCAGTAGCGAGGGATAGGCTGGCCACACCAGAGTCTGACTCCTCAGATTCCTCCTCTTCCATATTATCCTCAGATTCAGCCTGAGAGTCCATTTCCTTGCCAATGAATGCTCGGGCCTTCTTGGAACTGCTCTTCTTGTGAGATGAAGACTTTGAAGATTTTGATGATGAAGACTTTGAAGATTTCTTCTTCTTCTTTGAGTCGTCAGAGTCATCATCTTTGTGCTTCTTCTTATTTGATTCCTTTTCCCACAGAGGACAATCAGACATGTAGTGACTAGGTTTCTTGCATTTGTGGTAAGTTCTCTTCTTGTAGTCACGAGACGAGGAATCATCATTTCTTGAAGACTTTCCAAAACGACCACGGTGAATGAACTTCTGGAATTTCTTCACGAGCATTGCTAGCTCCTGGCTCAGTTCTTCAGGATCACCAAGGCTTCTACCAGAGTCTTCAGCTTCGGACTCAGATACTGCCTTGGCCTTTAGAGCACGTGATCTTCCGTAGCTCGGTCCATAGAGATATGTCTTCTCAGTAAGCTAGAACTCATGAGTGTTTAGCCTCTCGAGGATATCAGCGGGATCTAGTGACTTGTAATCACTTCGCTCTTGAATCATCAGCGTAAGGGTATCGAATGAGGTATCGAGTGACCTCAGCAATTTCTTCACCACCTAATGATTGGTGATATGAGTGGCGCCAAGCACTTGAAGCTCATTTAAGATGTCAGTGAGGTGATCGAAGGTTTGCTGAACATTTTCGTTGTCGAGTCTCTTGAAGCAGTTGAAGAGATTGCGAAGAACATCAACTCGGGAGTCACGTTGAGTTGAGACTCCTTCGTTGACCTTGGACAGTCTATCCCAAATCAGCTTGGCAGTTTCCGAAGCACTCACTCTGTCGTATTGTCCTTTGCTCATATGGCCACATATGATATTCTTCGCTTGACAATCGAGTTGCTTGAATCTCTTCACATCAGCAACCTTCACAGACGGAGTGACTGAGGGAACACCATTTTCCACAACATACCAGAGATCGTTATCAATTGCCTCAAGATGCATGCGCATCTTGTTCTTCCAGTAGGGCTAGTCCGTCCCATCAAAGGTAGGACACCCAGCCGAGACCTTAATCATACCTGCAGTCGACATAACTAAAACTCCAGGCGGTTAACCAAAATCACACAGAACAAGGGAGTACCTTGCTCTAATACCAATTGAAAGTGCGTTACGTCGACTAGAGGGGGGGTGAATAGGTGATTTTTATGAATTCTTCACTGAGGAATTTCAGGGTGAGGAAATTCCTGAGCGAAGAACTACTTGCAGCGGAATAAGTACTCAGGTATAAGCATAACAGAGCAACAACACAGTCATCATGATGAAATGAAAGACAAACACAGAGTACAGAAAGCGTAAACACAGGATAAGCAGGATGAAGACAAACAGACTGAAGAATTAGGATTGAGGAATTTAGAGAAAGTCTTCAGTCAAAGTCTTCAAACAGTAATGATCAGGTACATCAACACATAACTGAGGAAATGAAAGGGTTGAGGAAATAGAACCAGTAGGCTTGGTGAAGACAATGATTTGTTCGACCAGTTCCAACTGATGTGACAGTTGTACGTCTGGTTGGAGCTGTTGAGTATTTAAACTCGAGGACACACAATCCCGGGCACACAGTCCTCACCATATACTCCTTGAGATAAGATCATGGAAATCTCGCCCAACAGTAGTGGTAAGTCTTCACAGGTGACTTCCAAACCTTCACAAACTCGGTCACTCGGCGATCCACAACTCCTATTGGATGCTCAGACCATGATGCCTAACCGTCTGAAGGATACACAGTCCTCAAAAGTAACAAGCATCGGTTCCACGCAGGAACAATCTCTTCAGTGATGCTCAATCACTTTGGGTTTGTAGGTGTTTAGGTTTGGGATTTGGGTATTTCCTCACTTGATGACTTTCGCTCAAAGTCCTCGGAGGATGGGATGCTCTCAAATGACAAGTGTCAGTTTCTCTCGGAGCAACCAACCAGCTAGTGGTTGTAGGGGGCGGCTATATATAGCCTAGGGAGCAGCCCGACATGATAAGGCATAAATGCCCTTGGCTGATATGACCGTTAGGTGGTAGGATATTTTTGGGAGAGCTGGCGCGCGACTCAGCAACGGTCGGATATCTAAGGTTCGAATTCCTCAGGGTTATCATGTTCTTCACTGTGTAGGCAATCCACACTGGCGAATTCCTAACTCCTCAATCAGAACAAAATCCTCAGAGACCAGAAGATCTTCGTCTCTGTCACTGAAGAAATCGACTGAACTGATATGAGATTTCCAATGGCTTCACTCGAAGGATTGGGTAGGTGTAGGATTTTGAGATGAGCATCACATGGAAATCAATTTCCTTAGTATTACCTCGACCCCCTTTAACAGTATGATGTTTCCTATGACTCAAGAAGAAGAAAACGAAACTATGAAAACAGAAGTCTTTGCGCTTCATAATCCTCGCATGAATATCCAAATCTTCAGGGTCACACCAATTTCTTCATTTTCAAAGTCTTCAGGAGAACCAAAGTCTTTAGCCGAAGACATTCATTTTTAGGGGTCGACTTTCACTGTAAATATCAAACTCCTCATTGACTTATAGAGCCTGTGTACACTCACAAACAAATTAGTCCCTTAACCTATAAGTCTTCAATACACCAAAATCACTAAGGGGCACTAGATGCACTTACACTCTTCCGTTCCTCTGTAGTTCTGACAGTGGGAGATGAAACATCAGACGCAGTAGATGACATGCGTTTGGTTGGATAGCTATTGATCGGTGTGATACCTTCACCAAGCTCTTCATGTAACAAAGCCAACTCATAAGCTGCATCTAAATCCTTAGGTTTCTGTAGTGCCACAGCGATCCTAACTCCTGGTCTCAAACCGTCAAGGAATCTAGTGGTGTAATGCAAGGCATTGGGTAAATCTTCATAGGTTGTCAGTTGATCATACAACTCCGCGAAGCGATCCACATAATCCTCCATGATACTTGTTTGTGCAATTCGAAATAGCTTGCACAGGAGAGTTTGGTGTTGATTACGTCCAAACCTGGCTTGAAGAGCAGAGCAGAATTCAGTCCAACCGGAATTGGGCATACAATGTTGAACAGACTCCAGCCAACGCGCCACAGCTCCTTCAAATTGCGTTGTAGCCAAAGAAATCCATCTGTGGGCAGGGATACTCCATAACCTGAACTGGTCTTCACAATGATTCTGCCACAGCCGTGGATTGGTACCATCGAATCAAGGCATCTCCATGTGCACAGAGAAGGGAGACGACTCGGCAACATCCAGAACAGAGAAATCGCGAGGCGAAAAAATTTTGGGAGAAGGATTCAGATCTCACGCACCTCTTGCCGGCGGAGGCACATAGATGTTGTGCGACTTCCCTAGGTGGTCGCTCTCAAAACCCAGTTTGTCGCCGGCTGTGCCGCCACGAGTCGGGCCGCCGTGGCGAGATGGCGAGCTCCCATCCAGCTTGGGCCCCAGATCTGCGGACTCAATCTTGTTGATGTTCGCTCGCACCTGCTCGATGTCGAGAGCGATCTCATCACGGATGCCGTCGGCTCGTGCTGACAAGAGGTTGTCGAGTGCTGAATTGTTGGCTTCCAGCATCTTACTCATGGACTTGAGGAGAGATTCGCCTTGCGCCTTGAACTTCTGGTCCAAGTCGATGTTAATTTCGTGGCGAAGTAGCTCGAACACGACGTGGATCTCATCGCTGAGCTCCTCCATGGCCCGGGATCGTCGACGTTCGCTGTATCTGGTGTGGTGGCGATGCAGCGGGAGATCCAGAACGAACAACTCTGATTACCAATCGTGAGGTGCTCAGATCTAACTCACATAGCCATGGCGAGAATTGGGGATTTCGAACTAGTATTTGAATTTCACAGGCGTGTTCCTTCCAACCACCCTCACGTCTGTACGGATACACATCGGCCGTGGCCGCCTAGTCCATCACCAAAAACAAAAGGAAAACAACCAATGGCTATAAGTACTGTTACACCCGAGTTAACGGGCCCAGTTTGGGATAGCAAGCCACTGGGGAGTCTTCTTGGGCCGAGTCGACTTGGGCGTTGGTTCCGGTACCGCATGTTCCGGTACTATAGCTGTCTCGCCGTTGTCCACACCAGCTGTAGTCGATGCAGTCTCTCCATCATGAGTAGCCGTCTCGGGTGACAGTGGTTTGCTGACATTGATCGTCTTCTCGTTCCCTCCTTCATTCTGGCCATTGGATAACTGTAGGTGTTGGGTTCGACGGTAACTGAAGGTGTTGGGTTTGACAGTTGGGTGTTCTTCTTCGGTAGCTCTTCGGTTCAGGTCGACAACCTCGGTCGGATCTCCTCTGTCTTCTCCTTCCTCCAGGCCACCGGCCAGTGATTGGTCGGCAAAGCCAAGCCTGCTGCGCGGAGGTGGAATGCGGAAGCTGCCACCAGAAGCCCACACGCCGGCAGATCGAGCAAGGGCGGCGTGAATCTTCTTTTGGGTGCGGTGGTGTGATGCCAGTGAGAGGGCCCAGTCCCGAGGCTCGAGGCGCGTCTGGAGCTTGGTGCTGCCGCAAGTTCGGCTGGCAACAATGGAGGGGCGAATCCGCAGCGTACTAGGATGCGAGCGTCGGCGGCGCCGGAGGACTAGTCCGTCGACACGCGCAAGGTACCATCTCCTCGACGGGTGCGCCTGGACGCATAGAATTTTCTTCTTCTTATTTTCTTCATACTTCAATCGACTCAAATTCAGATGTACTTCCCCTATGAATTGGCAACCCCTCCACACTGAACTGATTCCGCTTACTCAAATTCGATCTTTGAACCGGCTAAAAACGCCAGAAATATGAAGCAAGCTGTTATTGAGTACAGGGCATTGCCAGTACGAACAACTGGACTATGTATTCAATTCAGTCCAATTTCCAATTCATTTTTTTGTCATCTTCAGTTATAAGCAAAAACTAATTCATCAGAGTAAACACAATGATGTACTGACCCAGGATATAGTACTAGGTAAAATTCTTCAGAGTAAAAAGACATCCTGAGAACTCCCGGTCTTTTGTTTTTGGAAATATTAACGCCCACATGTGTGGGCGTCTGGCAACTCGCCTACACGCATGGATCCTCGTCCAACCACTTCTGCACGAATCCTGGCTCATTCTAGCAGATTTTTTATGCCACGTAGGATTGGGCTCGTGTGTGGGCATTCATCCAGTCGCCCACACATCCTTTTTTCACCACACGGGGGCTGGTGTGTGGGCGTTTAGCAATTAGCCCACACACCAGTTTTCACGCACGCAGAGGGGCTGGTGTGTGGGCGTTTATCACTTCGCCCACACGCCTGTCTCCTTGCCCACACCCAAAGCTGTCAGTTGCCATGTGCTTCTACAGGGTACATGGCAACTGCCCTAACTTTGCTTGTAAGCAGATGGCAACTCTCTGTTACCCGAGTTGCCATGTGTTTTTGCATGGTAGATGGCAAACTGCCCTAGCGTGCACGTAAGCCCACACCCAAAACTGTCAGTTGCCATGTGTTTCTGTAGGGTACATGGCAGCTGCCCTAGCTTTGCTTGTAAGTAGATGGCAACTCTCTGTTAGCCAAGTTGCCATATGTTTTTGCATGGTAGATGGTGTAGGACCTTGAAGTATGTCTAGAGGGGGGTGATTAGACCACTTGACCAATTAAAACTTAACCTTTTCCCAATTTTAGTCTTTGGCAGATTTTAGATATCTTAGCACAAGTCAAGCAATCTTCACACAATTCAAGCAAGCATGCAAAGAGTATATGAGCAGCGGAAATTAAAGCATGCAACTTGCAAGAATGTAAAGGGAAGGGTTTGGAGATTTCAAACGCAATTTGGATTCACGGTGATTTTTGAGCCGTGGTTCCGATAGGTGGTGCTATCGTACATCCACGTAGATGGAGACTTCAACCCACAAAGAGTAACGGTTGCGCGAGTCCACGGAGGGCTCCACCCAAGAAGGGTCCACCAAGAAGCAACCTTGTCTATCCCACCATGGCCGTCGCCCACGGAGGACTTGCCTCACTAGCGGTAGATCTTCACGAAGTAGGCGATCTCCTTGCCCTTACAAACTCCTTGGTTCAACTCCACAATCTTGTCGGAGGCTCCCAAGTGACACCTAGCCAATCGAGGAGACACCACTCTCCAAGAAGTAACAAATGGTGTGTTGATGATGAACTCCTTGCTCTTGTGCTTCAAATGATAGTCTCCCCAACATTCAACTCTCTCTCACAGGATTTGGATCTGGTAGAAAGAAGATTTGAGTGGAAAGCAACTTGCGGAAGGCTAGAGATCAAGATTCATATGGTAGGAATGGAATATCTTGGCCTCAACACATGAGTAGGTAGTTCTCTCTCAGAAATGGTAAGTTGGAAGTGTAGGTTTGTTCTGATGGCTCTCTCCACGAATGAAGAGGAGGTGGAGGGGTATATATAGCCTCCACACAAAATCTAACCGTTACACACAATTTACCAATCAAGGTGGGACCGAATCAACAAACTCGGTCAGATCGATTCAGTAAACCTAGTGACCGTTAGTGATTTCGGTGGGACCGACATGCAACTCGGTAGGACCGATATGGTTAGGGTTAGGGCATAACGTAATCTCGGTGAGACCGATTACACAAACTCGGTGAGACCGATTTTGGTAATTAGCTAACCAGAGAGTTGGTCAGGTAAACTCGGTGGGACCGGTTCGCTCTTTTCGGTGAGACCGAAATGTTACGAAAGGGAAACAGAGAGTTTACATTGCAATCTCGGTGGGACCGATCGCTCACTTTGGTTAGACCGAAACATTACGAAGGGAAACAGAGAGATTACAATCCCATCTCGGTGAGACCGATTTGCCTAGGATTTGTGGCAGTGGCTATGACATCTGAACTCGGTGGCGCCTGATAGAAAGAATTGGTGGGGCCGATTTAGACTTTAGGTTTAGGTCATATGTGGATATGAGAAAGTAGTTGAGGGTTTTTGGAGCATATCACTAAGCACTTGAAACAAGAAACTCATCAAGCAACACCTCATCCCTCCTTGATAGTATTGGCTTTTCCTATAAACTCGATGTGATCTTGGATCACTAAAATATAAAATGTAGAGTGTTGAGCTTTTGAGCTTGAGCCAATCGTTTGTCCTTAGTATTTTGAGGGATCCACTTTCATCATCCATGCCATGCCATTCATTGAGATTTCCTGAAATATTTGTCTTGAAATAGTATTAGCTCAATTAGCTATATGTTGTTATGAATTACCAAAACCACCTAGGGATAGTTGCATTTTCAGTCTCCCCCTTTTTGGTAATTGATGACAACATATAGATCAAAGCTTCAACAAATGATAATAAGATTGAAAAACATCATCGCTTTGAGAAGTATGTGATAAGCAAGAGCTCCCCCTAAATTTGTGCATAGTTTAATATTTGCTTTGGACTGCAAATGCACAAGGAATTATGCTCATGAGTTACTCTTCCATGTCACATACATCTTGGTGGAGCGCTCAAAATTATAAAGATTGAATACATGCACTCCTCACCAAGAAAAGTGAATGATCATATAAAGATAGATAAGCTTAAGTCATCTAACAAGCATAAGTGTAGCTTATGATCAAACATATGATCATCAACGTCTCATAGATAATAGCATAGTATCTCAAGCAAGCAAAAGCAAAAAGGTTCAACCACGAAGACAAGAGAGAACAAAAGCAAACTCTCTCTCTCGAAGCCTATGATATGTACATTTTTCTCCCCCTTTGGCAACAAGTTACCAAAAAGTTCCTAGAAAATGCATAGTACTATGTCGTCTCTCAGGCTTGGTCTTCAGTTGGTAGTGTAGAGATGGCTCCTTGGAGGAAGACTTTAGTTGATGTGGATGGAGCTGAAGGAGTTGGTGCTGGAGCTGTAGCTGGTGCATATGAAGTGGCTCTGGTGTCTGTCACAGGCTCTGCAACTAATCTCTGAGCTCGAGGCACTCTGGCAAATGCATCAGTAGTTGTCCTGCCCTTCCTCTCCTGCATGTCATCCTGTAGCTGCTCCACAACTGACTGAATCTCAATTACTTTGACATCTAAATCATAAAAAAAAATTATTCCATGATTCTTTCCAGGCTCTCCTGGTTTTGAGTTAGGGTGGCCAACCCCTTCTCAATCCTCAGAGTTGATGCTATCAAGTAACCAAGCTGGTCCTGCTTGCTCTTCAAAAAGTATTAAGATGCCTCCTCTAAAGTTGGCATCTTGGCAGCCTTCTCATTCTTTGCCTTCTCCTTCTTCTCTTGAGCTTGCACTGATGATGGTTCATTCCCATTCATGACAACTTGATTGTCCTCAAAATTTGGATAGAGAACAAAGTGTTCCTTATCCAACAGATATTTGTTTGTACCCATCTTTGAATTGATCAACTCCAGGATTTGTGGGGCATACCCACAACTTCTCTTCTGGTCTGTTGCAGTCCTCTTGATAGTCTCAACTATGAGGCTCATGACCTTGAATTTCTGTGGCACATCAAATATGTGTAGCAAATTAATTGCATGCCCTCTGATCATGTTGTGGTCACCTGACTTGGGCAAGAGAGTGTGCCTTAGGATCCAGTTGATCATTGGCAGCCCTGACAGAAGTGGACAAACCCAAACTTGAAAGTCTCAAGTGCTTTGTCTGGGATCTCCTTGTACATATGGGACATGGAATTGTGATCCTTCTTCTTCTTGGAGTAGACATCCAAGTCATCTTATTTCTCCTCTGGGGCATTGATCAGATTGGCCCATTCCTCAATAGTTGATTGGTACCTTGTACCTTCAGACATCTAGACAATTCTGCCATCAGGGTAAAAATGAGCCGTGGAGTAGAATTGCATCACTAGCTCATCATTCCAGTTTGTGAACTTCTGTCCAACAAACTCATCAACTCCACGAGCCTTAAAGCTGTCAAATACTCCTGGGTAGTGATCCTCATTTTCCTTCATGTATTTCCAATCTACCCACCTCATAACACAGACTATGGGCTTCTTGTCCAACAGCACAGTCTCATAAAAGTCCTGTTGTTCCTTGGTGTGGAACCTGTAATCAACAGCAGTTCTCCTCCTGATTGCATATGGATCAGACAATCTCCACTGCTTGAGCCTAGCATCCTTCCTCAGCTTCATATTCTCAGCCACTGGATGAGCATCGTTGTGGTCTGGAATCTTGGGTTTGAGCTTCTGCAGGACTTGTCCTTCATCTTCTTCCTCAGCAGCTACTTTAGGCACTGGGGCCTTGTTCTTCTCAGCAGCTGGTATGCTCCTGGTATTCCTCTTAGGTGCAGACTTGGCCTTGGAGGCAGCTTTGGGTGCTTCCTTGGGCTTAGATGATGCAGCCCCTGACTTTATAGCATCACCCATCAGCTTTTGTGCCTTGGGTGCTGGTGTAGCAACCTCTTCTTCCTCCTCTTCCATCATGGAAGGTTGTCCAACAACTCTGGCCATGGTCTTTCTGACCCTTTCCTTTCTCTTCTTTCCTTCTGCAGCTGGCTCTTTGGGATCAGGTTTCTCAGGTTCTTGTGTTGATCCTCTGACCTTCACCATAGGTGTCCTCTTGGCAGGGACATTCCTGTTCAGTCCAAGCTTTGTGGACTTAGCTGAGCCATACTCCTTCTTGAGCACTACTTTCTTGGAAGTAGCCTCATCTTCAGCTGCCACATAGTCCTCATCTTCAGAGTCTGAGTTTCTCTTCCTTCTGGCTCTTGTGGCTGCTTTGAGCAAATTGCTAGGAGTGCTTCTGCTGCCTTCATCTGAGGAACTAGAAGGACTAGTGCCCTCACTCATGTGAATATGCTCTTCTTCCCTATTCTGGCTGTCACTTTGGTCTGACATGCTGAAAACACTGACTGCTGACCCTGTGAATAGTTATAAATGAGATAGAATGGATGAGCATCACAAAATGCAGAGATTTTTGCAAAAGAATGACTCAAAAACTTAGTTTTAGTTTTCCACAGAAAGCATTTCGGATCAACCGATTTGCAAACTCGGTGATACCGAAGCAGCTTTTGGAACCTAAACTAGTGATCTCGGTCAGACCGAGTCACAGTTCGGTGGCACCGAGACTGCTAGGGTTTCACAGAGTTCTAAAATTGGTCACATCGATTAGTACTTCTCGGTCAAACTGAAAATCACTTGTGCAATGGCCTTAGCCGAATCGGTGGAACCGAGTTTTTCAACTCGGTGGGTTCGAGATGGTTTTGGCGGAAACCTAACCCTAAATTTTCAAATCGCATCTATTCTAAGGATTGTTTTGACTGGATAGAAGTGTTTCAACCGTGGCAAGAATCATAATGAACACAATGTGCTAGGAATTGGACGAGGATAGCACTGTGATCGAGTCCATACCCTAGTTTGGCGATGAACTCGCTACGGCGGCAATGGTGAGGATGAATTCCGTTGACGGCGGCGGAGACCAGTGACTAGAGGCGGCTGGCGACGAAGTCGACGATCCGGAGACCTAGGAGGCAGAGCGAGCTATGCGCGGGCGAAGAGGTTTGGAGAAAGTTTTCCAAATTTTTGCCTATGTGTATATATAGCCCGACCCTGTCGGTGTGACCGAGTGGAACAACTCGGTGGCACCGAGATGCATAACTGTTGACAGTTACAGCAACTCAGTGAGACCAAAAAGTTCAAATCGGTTGCACCAGGTTGAAAACCTAGATCGACTTAGTGATCTCGGTATGACCGAAAAGGAAGAATCGGTCAGACCGGAACACACAAAGAAGTTTTGGAAGTTTAAGTCCATGACGAATCGGGGACTCCGAGTGCTCCTCACACAGAGTGGTTCGAATCTGACTTGATCAAATTTTGTGATGTAGCATGAATAGAGTTTGAGACAAGAAAAGCATAGATAGCTAGAGAAGGTTCTTAGGCATTCTTGTCCATCCACTTGGCAAAAGAAAAAGAAGCCAATCATTCAAAGCAACAAGTGGATGTCCTCGAATGAGTTAAGTATGCACCCAACATGCTCACACAATAAAATGGCAAATGAAATATGTGGCAAAACATGCACAACCAATTCTAGCATCTATCAAACAATTGGCGATGACTAGGTCATCTATATATGAGTATATTGACTTAGGAGTCAAATGAAAACATTTGATCATGGGTCATACTCATTGTTTAAGCTCAAGTGGGGTTACCACTTTTACATAATGCATTGATGTGTTCACACCATTAGAGTTGCTTTGACTCAATTCTTAGAGTTAAGCTCCCCCTAGATGTGAGATCCCCCCTTAGAGGGATGAACTAACCTTGGTTTTTGTCGATGATGACTTCATGTAGGTGTTGAAGATGTGGATGCTCAATGTTGATGTAGATCATTTGGAGCAATCCTTTGGAGTGAGTTGCACTTTCAATACCTACACGGGTTAGTCCCACAAGGAACAAACAAGTATATCCATAGACATAGAGTGAAGGACACACAAGATGATGTCCATGAAAGCATTAGGTTACCCTGTCCCTTGCCTTAACAACATGAGGTTTGTGACTCCTTGAACTAGTGCAAGATGTGGAAGTTGATTGCACTTGTCCTTGCCATAAAGATATGAGTGAAGTTTGTTGGCGGAGTCACCCTCAAGAACTCTCTAGTTCTTCTTCTTCGGGATCCACATCATCTTGATGGGAATCCTTGGTGTTGTAGTTGTGCTTGATGAAGTAGAACTTGACATAGTCTTGGGAAGCCACTCACTACGGGAAACTACTAATTTGCCGTCAGGAGGGGTCTTTGCCGTCAACTTTTCGTCGGGCAGACGGCAATGAGTGGGTTTGCCGTCATCGGTAGACGGCAAAGAAAAACTGACGATAAAATAAACTTTGACGTCTGTGCAAAAAAATACATACGGCAAAGAGCTCACTTTGTTGTCTGCAATAAAAATCATAGACGGCAAAGAATCTTTGCCGTCTGTGTTTTTATTTGCAGACGACAAAGATTCTTTGCCGTCTGTATTTTTTTGTCAGACGGCAAAGTGAGCTCTTTGACGTCTGTATTTATTTTCGCAGATGGCAAAGAAGAAGCACATCACGCAGATCAATCACATGGATCGATGAGTTGGCAAAATCTCAGACGCACATCTCACGCTGTCGGTCGCATGCCTCCGCCCACCCCATGATGCACGCACCCCCACACATGCCCCCACCCACGAGGCCACGAGCCTACCTGCCCCACCCACGACTCCCATCTCCCCTCCCGTGCTCCCTCTTCTCTCCACCGGATCTCCACCTCCCCGAGTAGTAGCACACCGCCGGCCAGTGCCTTCCTCTCTCCTGCTCCCTCCTTCCTCGCTACGTCTCCCCTGAGCAGCCACAAGCCGCCGGGCTGAGCCCAGCGCCTGCCAGTCACCAAGCAGGCGCACGCCGCGGCCAGCACCCTCCCGCTGTCTGTCCACCACTGCCCCCAACACCCTCCCGCCCGTCCGTCCGCCCCCGAGCGGCCGCTCGCTGAGCCCAGCGCCCGCCTGTCCCCAAGCAGCCGCACACCGCGGCCAGCGCCCTCTCGCCGTCCGTCCACCGCCGCGCCCAACACCCTCCTGCCCGTCCATCCGCCACCTCTCCAGCGCCATGTGAAGGTCCACCTCGCGAGCTCGTCTTCACTCGCCGGCCGTGCGCACCACAGCTCCTCTGGCCGGGCACCCGAGCCCGTCCACACTCGGAGCTCCTCCTCACCCGCCGGTCGTGTGCTCCGCTTCGCAAACTGCGCCGCTAGAGTAGCCGGGGGCTCCGCCTCGCGAGCTTCGCTGGTCGAGCACCGCCCATCCCCGACATCCCTCGAGTGCCTCGTCGTGGCATCGGAGCGAGACAGCTCCCAAGCGCGGCCAGGCCAGAGCGACACGACTGAGCAGGGCCGGGCGACGGCGCACCGAGCAGAGTAGTCCGGCAAGCGTTGGGTCGGGCGGCGGGGCGAACAGAGCACTCCAGGGGAGAAGGACTCGATTGATTTTTAGTTTTACTTTTAGGGTTCTTTGTGTTAATTTCCAGGACTATTCTGTAGCTTTATTTTTTTGGGGTCATGTTTGCATTTTGTACTGGACTCTCATGGAATAAAAGCACTAAACACGAGCGAGCCTTTGCCTGTTAAATGAAGAAAAGAAACATAGGTAGTGCACTGCCTGCGTTTACCGCATCCCTCGGGTCAATGCTCCTATTTTTTTAAATTTGAACCATTTCTTCGCCGTCTGTGATATACGAGGCTGACGGCAAAGACATGAATAGCTGACGGTAAAGATGTAGTCTAGCTGACGGCAAAAGTACTTTTCTTTGCCGTCTGTCGGATGAAAAGCTGACGGCAAAGCATTCTTTGACGACTTATCTTTGCCGTCTGCTTCCTGACGGCAAAATCTTTGCCGTCTGGATTTAGGTCTTTGCCGTTTGTGATCCACAGACGGGAAATTATCTATTTCCTGTAGTGACTTGACCAAGGCCTTAGGAGCTTCTTCAAATGCATCAATCTCCTCTTGAAGCTTGTCCTTGCCTTTGTGCTTGTGGTCTTGTGGTGGAAGATCATCTTGAGCTTGTGTTCCTTTGAAGGAAGTAGGATCATACTTCTCTTGTTGAGGAACAAACTTCGTCTTGGGGTATTGATCTTCTTCCCACTCAACCCCATTGGTGTTGAACTTTCGTTCAAAACCAACACCTTGGTTCTTCCGGTGCCTTCCTTGCTTGCGTACAATTTCCTCAAATTGCTTACTTCCGACAAGGCTCTTTTAAACACCTTTCTGTATAGTTCCCTTAAATAAGCTATTTTCTTGCTCAAGTGTAACTTGGCTAAGAGAATCATTAGTGGAATCAAGAGAACTACTAGAAGCAACAATATTGGATTTAGCATGATTATTGTTACTACTAGAGGAAGAATCCTTCTTGTTCTTGTTACTAGACTTGACTTAAGGCATGTAAGTAGATAAGAGTAAATGCTTGGCAATGTAAGAAGAACTTTTCTTGCGAAGATCATCACTGATTGCTTTTAAGAACTCATGCTCTTGCTCAAGATTGAGATTTTCAAAGCGTAACTTCTCATGAGTCCTCAAAAGTTCTCGATGATCCCCTAAGATAGTTTCATGAGCTAACTTAAGAGTGTTTAGTTCTTTAGTTAGAAGCTCATTCTTCTGCTTATCATTGTCATTCATTTTATCTTGTTTAGCATGATTAATTAACGTTTCATCATAGTATTCATCACTAGAGTTGTCAATAAGTAAATCATCGTCACCTAACAAGTAATCTTCATCACTATTGAAATCAACATACTCGGGGTGAGTTACCTTAGGGCCTTTAGCCATGAAGCATCTTCCAATTCCTTCACTTGGTGAATCAAATATGTCGTAGGAGTTGGTCGACACAAGTTCTAGACCAGCAACACCTTCATCTTGAGTATGTTCGGAGTTGGAGTGATAGCTTCTCTCGGAGTGATGTTCAGAGTTGGAACTGGATACCCATTCACCAACATGAGCTTGATGTCTTCGTTTTGTGTAGCTCTTTGATGACTTGTCCTTCCTTTCCGAATCTTTGCTTCTTCGGGATGTTCTTCGTTCATAACGATCATCTCTACTCCTTCTCTCTTTTGGCGGTGATTCTTCTCTTCTACTTCTTCTCTTGGGAGAATCTTCTCTTCTTTTGTAGGGTGCCGTACACTCATTGGAATAGTGTCCGGGTCTCCCACAATTGTAGCAATTGCGCTCTCGACTGGAAGATCTTTTGTCATGGTAAGACTTTGACTTGGAGCTTCTTTCTTTGCTTCTACTCTTGTAGAATTTGTTGAAATTCTTCACCATTAAGCTCAATTCTTCATTGAAGGTTTGTTTATCACTTGATGATGTAGGAGCTTCACATGAGGCTTTGTAAGCACCACTTGACTTGTTGTGAAGTTTCTCCGTATCCTTGAGTGACATCTCATGAGCAACAATTCTTCCAATGACGTCCGTTGGCTTGAGATTCTTGTAATTTGGCATCATTTGGATCAATGTGCATACGGTATCATATTTTCCATCCAATGCTCTTAGGATCTTCTTGATGATGAATCTGTCGGTCATCTCTTCACTTCCTAAGCCGGCAATCTCATTTGTGATAAGAGCAAGCCTAGAGTACATTTTAGCGACACCTTCACCATCCTTCATTTTGAACTTGTCAAGCTGACTTTGGAGCACATCCAACTTGGATTCCTTGACGGAGTCAGTACCTTCATGCATATCAATCAAAGTATACCAGATTTCCTTTGCATTCTCAAGACGGCTGATTTTGTTGAATTCTTCGGGGCACAATCCGTTGAAGAGGATATCACAAGCTTGAGCGTTGTATTGCAACATCTTCAATTCATCCGCACTAGCTTCACGGTTTGGTTCCCTCCCATCAAAGAATTCACCTTGCAAGCCAATACACACAATATCCCAAACGGCGGGATTATGTCCAAGAATATGCATTTTCATCTTATGGTTCCAACTAGCAAAATTAGTACCATCAAAGTAAGGACCTCTATGGTGATAATTTCCCTCACTAGACGTCATACTCTCCTAGGTTGTGAAACCAAGGCTATGACCACCAAAAGCTATGGAAATCAAAGAAAATGGAGACCAATGCTCTGATACCACTTGTAGGACCTTGAAGTATGTCTAGAGGGGGGTGATTAGACTACTTGACCAATTAAAACTTAACCTTTTCCCAATTTTAGTCTTTGGCAGATTCTAGCTATCTTAGCACAAGTCAAGCAATCTTCATACAATTCAAGCAAGCATGCAAAGAGTATATGAGCAGCGGAGATTAAAGCATGCAACTTGAAAGAATGTAAAGGGAAGGGTTTGGAGATTTCAAACGCAATTTGGAGACACGGTGATTTTTGAGCCGTGGTTCTGATAGGTGGTGCTATCATACATCCACGTTGATGGAGACTTCAACCCACGAAGGGTAACGGTTGCGCGAGTCCACGGAGGGCTCCACCCAAGAAGGGTCCACCAAGAAGCAACCTTGTCTATCCCACTATGGCCGTCGCCCACGAAGGACTTGCCTCACTAGCGGTAGATCTTCACGAAGTAGGCGATCTCCTTGCCCTTACAAACTCCTTGGTTCAACTCCACAATCTTGTCGGAGGCTCCCAAGTGACACCTAGCCAATCGAGGAGACACCACTCTCCAAGAAGTAACAAATGGTGTGTTGATGATGAACTCCTTGCTCTTGTGCTTCAAATGATAGTCTCCCCAACATTCAACTCTCTCTCACAGGATTTGGATCTGGTAGAAAGAAGATTTGAGTGGAAAGCAACTTGCGGAAGGCTAGAGATCAAGATTCATATGGTAGGAATGGAATATCTTGGCCTCAACACATGAGTAGGTAGTTCTCTCTAAGAAATGGTAAGTTGGAAGTGTAGGTGTGTTCTGATGGCTCTCTCCACGAATGAAGAGGAGGTGGAGGGGTATATATAGCCTCCACACAAAATCTAACCGTTACACACAATTTACCAATCAAGGTGGGACCAAATCAACAAACTCGGTCGAACCGATTCAGTAAACCTAGTGACCGTTAGTGATTTCGGTGGGACCGACATGCAACTCGGTAGGACCTATATGGTTAGGGTTAGAGCATAACATAATCTCGGTGAGACCGATTACACAAACTCGGTGAGACCGATTTTGGTAATTAGCTAACCAGAGAGTTGGTCAGGTAAACTCGGTGGGACCGGTTCGCTCTTTTCGGTGAGACCGAAATGTCACGAAAGGGAAACAGAGAGTTTACATTGCAATCTCGGTGGGACCGATCGCTCACTTCGGTTAGACCAAAACGTTACGAAGGGAAACAGAGAGATTACAATCCCATCTCGGTGAGACCGAGATCCCTATCGGTGAGACCGATTTGCCTAGGGTTTGTGGCAGTGGCTATGACATCTGAACTCGGTGGCGTCAGATAGAAAGAATCGGTGGGGCCAAGTTAGACTTTAGGTTTAGGTCATATGTGGATATGAGAAAGTAGTTGAGGGTTTTTGGAGCATATCACTAAGCACTTGAAGCAAGAAACTCATCAAGCAACACCTCATCCCTCCTTGATAGTATTGGCTTTTCCTATAGACTCAATGTGATCTTGGATCACTAAAATATAAAATGTAGAGTCTTGAGCTTTTGAGCTTGAGCCAATCCTTTGTCCTTAGTATTTTGAGGGATCCACTTTCATCATCCATGCCATGCCATTCATTGAGCTTTCCTGAAATATTTGTCTTGAAATAGTATTAGCTCAGTGAGCTATATGTTGTTATGAATTACCAAAACCACCTAGGGATAGTTGCACTTTCGGATGGCAACTGCCCTAGCGTGCATGTAAGCAGATGGCAACTCTTTTTTTACATGGCAACTGCCCTAGCGTGCTTGTGAGCACATGCAAACTCTCTCTTTTACCGGAACATGTTTTTTTTGCCATGCCTTTTTTGTAGTGCTACATGGCAACTGCCTAGTGTTAGTAGGTGGCAACTCCTAAAGTTTTGAAATCATGACAACTGCAGTAGACCAGACCATACATGGCAACTGCAGTTGAGCAACCATGGCAACTGTAGTTGTCTGACATGACAACTGTAGTTCAGCGACATGGCAACTGCAGTTAAATGAACATGGAAGAGGGACCAGACCATGGCAACTGCGGGGACGCGTGGTGACTGTCGCGCGGGGCGTGCGGGACCATAAAGTAGGAGGTCTGACGTACGGGCGTGTGGGCGTTATCTATTTTGCCCGTAGGCATGTGAGAGGAACCGTAAGAAGAAAAAAAAGACATGTGGTCATTACTTGTTTTGCCCACACGTAGGCATGTGGGCTAATTCTCTCAAACACCGCACAAACTGTATGGGCAGACCCCTTAACGCCCACACGTGTGGGCGTTGCTACTGCATATCATGAGGCCGTGCAGTAGCAGTACCCATACATATATTCAACTAGAATGAATCAAACTGGTATAAACTCAATGGGAACCTCCATGGTGAAAAATTGAATAGGGATGCATCAACATAGACATTTACAGGGATGCGGTCCAAATTTACCGAAAAAGGGTTTCCTCCCGCTTTGTATATAAAGCAACCAACCGAACCATACATGGATAAGTGCTGGGGCAGAAGCAGCACAGTCACGCCCAAAAGAAACGACAGAGAAAGAGCAAAAGAAACAAATGCCGACAATGGCGGATCAACAAAAACAAAGAAGCCTCTCGATCGCTGTGCCCACCGGGATCTTCCACTAGGCTCCAAGACTCCGAAGCGTCGGCACCTATCAACACCTCCAAGAAGGATCACGAGGATGACGACGCTGCTGCCAAGGGTTTCCCCCGGTACACGACGAGGCGAAAGGAAGGGTAGCCCCCGATGCCCTCCCGGAAGGTCAGGTGGCACCCACAGGCGCCACCGCGCCGGTGTCGGCCTCGCCGACAGGGGTTTCCCCCGATCCCAACTCGCACCTCGGGCGCTCCGGACCCAGCCACCAAACCAACCACCACCCTGCGCCAACGCGGTCATGAGGCCCCTACGCCGTCTCACCAAGGCACCGCGAAGTGAGGACAGCACGGCGAAAAATCAAAGCCGGGACTAGGGCATCAGCACCGTCGGCACGCGGGAGGGCCCCACCTCCACCGTCCGCGACGGTAGCCGTCCGGACGCAATAGCAGGAGCACACCAGGCCCGTGGGCTCACAGGCCCGGCCGAGCCCTCATGGGCCCGTAAAGCTCTCGCCTTCGCACTGCTGCCAGCACGCTGTCGACGCCGATGCCCCAAATCCGAGCCACTCCTCCTCCTCACCGCGCCGCAGACAACGAGGCCACGCCAGGGGGCCGGCCCGCTAGGACCCAGATGGGGCCGGCCGGGCCCAGATCTGGGCCGGGGTCGCGACGACAGCCACCTGGCACCACCACATCACCCCGCCGCCAAGGAGCGGCACCGACACCACGCCAGCCGCCGGCCGCAGCCGAAGGGCAGCCGGACCGCAGCCAGGCCGAGCTGCACCGCCGCCACCTCCCTGGCCCGAGAAGGGAGCACGCGCGCGCGGGGAC
>NC_041381.1:129147044-129149431 GCF_002162155.2 Triticum dicoccoides | reverse complement strand
GGCAGGAGGGGGGCTGCTGGAGAGGAGCTCGAGCTCCGCCCCGGCCACCTCCCGGGGAGGCGGCGCGAGGCGGATCTGGACGGGGGGAGGGGGAGGGAGGAAGGGGACGGGGGCGGGGCGCGGGGCCGGCGGCCGGCGGCGGCGGGAGGGGAAGGGGCGGAACCCTAGCTACCTAGTCGCGGGAGCCGAAACTGCAAGGGGGGTCCAAATTTACAGTTGCACTTCGGAGTTTACCACTTCGATCTTAACATTCAGATTTCATTAGATCTTCCTTTTACTAAAATGAATATTTCATTTGGGTCTGAAGCAAACTGTAATATCTGTTTAAAAGATCTGACCCATGAAATAGTTTTTTTTCCTACTCCATCGAGGCATCTCATCATATCGAGGCTCTTGATCTCCATTATTGTTCCCATTTTTATTTGTTAGGTCACCTGTCATACGTTTCTGAGTTAAGTAATGAACTTGTTTCGAAGACTTGACCTACAAACTCCATTTGGTGTCATCATATTGGTGCTCAAATCGTGTATAGGAAGGTACAGGCATCCCTCAAATAATGATGCACCAAAGTGTCATGGACCATCAATGCGAGCAAAAAGCAATCAACTGATCGAGTTGACTTTCCTGTCAACTGTCGAGCATAGGCATCCTCTTCGCTCGCTCCATGTGATTTCTTCTTCCCTGCTGGCCTTTCCCTTTGTTCCAGCTGTTCTACCAGTTGGGAGGTCCTCACCACCACTCATATGCAAATGGTATGCAAACTTGTGTACGATATGCAGAATAGCATCCATCATCACAGGCCTAGCTCCTTTCTTCTTCGCTCCTTGCATCTTCAACTCTCTTCATTTGCATTTCTCAGAACTTCTTGCTCGGGACGGTTAAGGGGAGAAGGTCCAAGAGACGGAGGTGCCCAGCGGCCAACCTCACCGATGACCTCGTCGTTGAGATCCTCTCTCGCCTCCCTGCCAGATCGGTCTGCCGCTTCAAGTGCGTGTCCACAACATGGCGGGACCTCATCTCGCACCCGGTGAACCGTACGAAGCTTCCCCAGACCCTGGCTGGCTTCTTCACGAAGCACGATGGTGAAACTGTGCCGTGGTCAGTTCCCTGCTTCACCAACGTCTCTGGCAGAGGCGTCCCATTGCCATTGGTCTCCCCTTCGCTTGATTTCCTGCCTGTCCACAAACGCATTTTTCTCTTGGACAGCTGCAATGGCCTTCTTCTCTTGGACAGCGGCGGTGGTGATGCCAGCGAGAGCGCCGAGTCCCGAGGCTCGAGGCCCGTCTGGAGCTTGGTGCTCCGGCAAGTTCGGCTGGGAACGATGGAGAGTCGAAACTCCGCGGCGAGATGATGCGGCGTACTTGGAAGCCAGCGTCGGCGGCGCCGGAGGACTAGTCTGTCGCGCGCGCAAGGTACCATCTCCTCGACGGGTGCGCCTAGCCGCATAGATTTTTTTCTTCTTCTTCTTCAGTTCGTAAGTTACAGGTGTTCAATACTTCAATCGACTCAAATTCAGAGTTACTGTACTTCCCGTATGCATTGGCAACCCTTCCACACTGAACTGTTGCAGCCCACTCAAATCCGATCTTCGAACCGGCTAAAAACGCAATCTCCTTGACCGTTTTGGTATCAAGCTATCTCGTTGAGACTTTGAGCAATCTTGAAACAGCGAAGATGCCTTCCTAGCCTTGTTGTTCTAAAACAAGTGCGAGTCAGACTGACAGGTCCTTTTTAGTTTTGTGATGACAGTACCCAACGGCAGGTACAAGTTCTAGTTGCAGTTGGTTGCAACAATAAAGAGTACAACTTCCGTCCCAAATTACTTGTCTTAGATTTATCTAGATACGGATGTATATCATTCGGTGGAAGCAAGCTGTTATTGAGTACAGGGCAATGAGGGCATGGCCAGTATGAACAACTAAACTATGTATTCAATTCAGTCCCATTTCCAAATTTTTTTGTTATCTTCAGTTATAGGCAAAACTAATTCATCAGAGTAAACACAATAATGTACTGACACAGGATATAGCACTAGGTAAGAATTTTTCGGTTGTACTCCCTTCTCGCAGACCGTAAATTTTCTCGAATTCCAAAGGATATCGACAGCCTAAAACTCCAGGTCTTTCGTTTTTGACCTTTTGCTGCTGCATATCATGAGCCCATGCAGTACCCACACATATATTCAACCGGAAGGAATCAAACTGGTATAGATTCTATGCAGTTGGAATCTTCGCTACACCTTTTCCATAAGAAAATAGTGGGAAGAAGAAAAGAGTTGATCCGTTAATAAGAGAAACCGGAATTCCTCTCAACCCCTCCCGCGACGCTCCTGCGAGCGCTGGGGGGAAACCCTAGCCGCCGGTCCCCTCGTCCCCTCCTCTCCCTCC
>NC_041381.1:129106514-129146759 GCF_002162155.2 Triticum dicoccoides | reverse complement strand
GCGGCGGTCGGAGACGGCGCGTCGGCGACGCGTCCTGGTGAAGCGCAGCGGCTGCGGTGCTCCGGCTTGGGAGGCGGCGCGCGGGCGAGGCTCTGCCCAGATCCGCTCGATCTGGCGCAGGGGCTTGGTCGGCGGTGGCGTGCCTGTCCTTGCGCTGGGGGCGGCGGATGCTGCGGCTACCTCATCTGGCGGGCGGCGCGGGCTGGGTCTCTGTGGGCAGCTTGAGCCGCGGTCGGCCATCTCTGCGGTGATAGGTGGAGTGGCGGGCGTGGTGGTGGAGGTGGTGGTTCGTGCTGGTGATGGCGCTAGCGGCGGTGTGGGCTTCGGCCGACCTTGCGTGCGGCGGCTGTTGGCGGTGAGGGTGGTGGCGATGGTTCGGGGCTGCCCCTCGGGGTCCCAACGTGGTGGTGGCCCATGGCGGTGGTCTGGGTCGTTTCACGGCGGCGGCTGGACTTCTTCGGCGTCTGCTTGTCGGTGAGCGGTCTTGGCGACCTTCGATTCCTCTCCCCGTCGTTCGAGCGCTACCTTCATCGGAGGGTTGGCCCCCTCCCAGCGGCGTCCATCGCTCGTCTCGCGCCCGGCGGCAAGACCGAGCTCGTCTCGCGCCCGGCAGCAGGACTGGACTCGTTTCGCGCCCGGCAGCAGGATCGGACTCGTCTCGCGCCCGGCAGCAGGACCTGACTCGTCTTGCGCCCGGCAGCAGGACCGAGCTCGTCTCGCGCCCGGCGGCAGGACGGGTCGATGGTGGCCAGTATTGGCCGGTCTATCGGGTCTCGATGCTGGGGACTGCTCAGGAGTGAGAAAGGCGGTTCCTTTCCATTCGTCTCTTTGGTTGGGGTAGCGGTTGGTGGCGGGTGAGGTGGCGTCAAGGTCCTGGATGCTGGGGCGGCGGCCCTGGTGGTGGTGTCGCGGTGCTCCTGGGCAAGGCCGTGACTTGGTGCTGCCTGGTGGCCATGGCCGTGTGGGCGGCGTGGTAGCCAGGGTGTGGCGTTCGGTGGCGGTGAATATTGGTCGGGGTGAAAACCTGTTCTATCTTCGGATTGACCGGCGATGACGAAGCTCGTTCCCTTCTTGAAGGCGTAGCCGCGACTCTCGCTGCCCGTCGTGTTGCTCCGGGGGAAACTCTGATCCTTGGGTCGGGCGGTGGCGGCACTTCGGTGTCGTAACCTTCCTGTAGGCACCGCTTTGGAGCCCACGGTGCGTCGTATGTAGCTTCTTCTCTTCGCGGTGGCGTGTTCACGGTTGAGGCCCCCGGTGGCTCTTGTAGTGCTAGGGGTGGTGTTGCTGCGCTCAGCGCCTATGTATCCTGCCTTGGGTGTGTGCGTGTGTTTTGGTGGCGTGTGTTGTACTGGGTTGTTGGTGATCTTTGCTTTATATATAAAGCGGGGCGAAAGCCTTTTTCGGTAAGAAAATAGTGGGAACCTCCATGGTCAAAAACTGGACTGGGATGCATCAACATAGACATTTACATGGATAGGGTCCAAATTTACCGTTACTATTCAGAGTTTACCACTTCGATCTTAGCATTCAGATTTCATTTGGTCTTCCTTTTTCTGAACGAAGATGTCATTTGGTCTGAAGAACAATTGTACGTAGTACTATTTGTTTAAAAGAGCTGACACTGATATAGTTTTTTTTCCTACTGCACCGAGACATCTCATCATATTGAGGCTTTTGGTCTCCATTATTGCCCCCATTTTTATTTGTTAGGTCACCTGTCATACGTTTCGAGTTAAGTAATGAACTTGTTTCGAAGCCGAGACCTACAAACTCCATTTGTTTATTGGTGCTCAAATCATGTATAGGAAGGTACAGGCATCCCTCAAATAATGATGCACCAAAGTGTCATGGACCATCAACGCGAGCAAGAAGCTATCAACTAATCGAGTTGACTTTCCTGTCGACTGTCGAGCATAGGCGTCCTCTTCGCTCACTCCAAGTGATTTCTTCTTCCCTGCCGGCCACGGCCTCTGTTCCAGCTGTAAGTTGGGAGGTCCTCACCGCAACTCGTATGCAAATGGTATGCAAACTTGTGTAAGATATGCAAAATAGCATCCATCATCACAGGCCTCGCTCCTTGCATCTTCAACTCTCTTCATTTGCATTTCTCAGAACTTCTTGCTCGGGATGGTTAAGGGGAGAAGGTCTAAGAGACGGAGGTGCCCGGCGGCCAACCTCACCGATGACCTCGTCGTTGAGGTCCTCTCTCGCCTCCCTGCCAGATCGGTCTGCCGCTTCAAGTGCGTGTCCACGACATGGCGGGACCTCATGTCGCACCCGGTGAACCGTATGAAGCTTCCCCAGACCCTGGCTGGCTTCTTCACGAAGCACGATGGTGAAACTGTGCCGTGGTCAGTTCCCTGCTTCACCAACGTCTCTGGCAGAGGCGTCCCATTGGTCTCCCCTTCGCTTGACTTCCTGCCAGTCCACAAACGCATTTTTCTCTTGGACAGCTGCAATGGCCTTCTTCTCTGCAGGTGTTACGGAACCCAGTTTAGTACCGGGGAATGGGATTTGACAGATTACCATCACTTTGTGTGTAATCCCGCCACAAAGGAGTGGGTTACACTACCGGGCAGATGGCAGTGTTCACGACTGGGTTTTAATCCAACCGTGTCACCCCACTTCTATGTGTTTGAGTTCTTCAGAGACTATGGGCACTTAGCCCCCTTGGTCATTGGTGAGGTGTATTCGTCTGAAACAGGAGGATGGGTTCGTAAGGAGAATGAAGTGGACAATGATTTTAGCTTCCCCCATAGGTTGCCAGCTGTCTTTTTCAACGGTTGTATGCATTATCTCACCAACAAGGCTTCAATAGCCGTGGTGGACACCGGGGGGAATGCTCGCCGAAACATACCTGTCCCTGTCCCTGGTGAGCAGTGGTTTGGTTTCATTCAGCTGTCCCAAGGACGTTTGCATTATGCCAATTTTGAGGCAGACCATGAAGACGAGGTGGTTCGACTAGTGGTTTATGTTCTTGAGGACTATGACAGGAAACGATGGACATTGAAGCATACAGCGGAAGCTCCATATATACTTGGATGGCCAAGTGGTTTATATGAACCTGGATGGGTAAGTTATATTAATCTTGCAGAAAAGTTTGAGTGGGTTGCAATTCATCCAGACTGTAACATGATCTTTTACACTGTTGAGTGGGATAAAACGTTGATGTCCTACGATATGGATCGTCGGCAAGTCCAAGAGATCTGCACTCTTGGAGAAGACACTCGTGAGAGTTACCTTCCGTATGTGCTGTTGTTCTCAGAGTTACAAGCTTTGCACCCCTTTCCTTCTTAATATATAGTACGCACACTCGTACGTATTCGAGAAAAAAAAAAGAGTTACAAGCTTTGCACATATGACAACAATACTTGATTGGTGCCTTTATAACAAATGGATCCTCAATAGGAGTCAATTCTTCTTGCCATGTAGCAGTGGGCTTGGCAAGTCTGCCTTCTTTTGTTTTTTGAGCAATGTTGGTTCATTCTAGAGCTAACTTGGTTATTGCTCCAAGTTGTTATTCGAAATTTGAATGAACTACCTGCTTTATGTACTTGCCTCTTCGCGGCAATGGTTCTCGACAACATCCACATGTTGGGTTTCCATAGTATTTAAGCAAACATTCTAGGATCATCATCATGATTGGAAAAAGGCATGTCTCCTGTGCATATCATTGCAACTTAAATTTGGATGTTCTATTTGCGGTTGTGGGATGTATAAGCATCTTCTTGACAGGCCTAGTAAAAGTATTACTTATTTTCTATTCCTTTGGAGTTTGGATGAAGATAAGTCCATGTCTTCCTGAGGTTAACAAGCACGAGTTACGTCTCCCGCTGTTCTTTAGAACCTTCCCGAGGTAACTTCTCTCCGTCAGCCCTCTGTTTCTTTTTATTACGTATGTGGGCTCTCCTGTCCAAGATGAATTTTTTTTTGGACACCTGAGAGTGCAAAGGAGAAAAAGTTGTAAACGAGCTTTAATTTCTATAAATCGATAAATAACTTCCTATCAAGAATAGTAGATGAACATTATGATGAATTAACCTTGGCGGAAGATACTGCAGCGCTGCCTTTGTTAGTGATCATTGATCAAACCTTGTCGTGGAGAACAATCTGATCAAACAAGCAATTTTACTGAATCTTTGGAGACTATCATTTGAAGAACCCTTATCCAGGAACGCTCTGTAGATCGCATAGTTTAATCGTGAGTGGGAAGTATATATTCAATTGAAGCACCGCATGATATACACTCTAGCTCACATCACAAAAGTGTGAATGGTGTATGGAAACGAAGTTGGCATGTTGCTTATAGAGTCAGTCAACTAACTTGGGTATTGGACATGAGTAATTGAAGGCTGCTTGCCTGTCAATCTGATTTTGGTTCCGGGTGTCGCTATGGGTTGCCTCTTCAATCTCTGCTTCAATGATATGTAGGTCAAAAGTGGTTCCTGATTTGGTCAAGCGCAAGATAGTTTGTCGCTTGCAGAAGAAATAGAGAGAGAAGGGCGCTCTTACTAATGGAGAAGCAGCATTGTGGTGTTATAGTATCTACCTCGAAGAATACTCTGGGACAGTCCTGAACTAAACACAGACAGTGTTCGCGCCCACTTTGCACATTGCTACTGGAATATTGCATCCTCCGGGGGAGGGCATCAGAGTAGTGGCACAGAGATAGAGAGACTACTAGCAAGCTGCAACCATCTTCAGAGAAGAGTTGAAGATTCAAAGGACAAGACAGGAGATGATCATCTTCTTCGGAAGGTCACATATTCTGGCCGACTTTCTTCTCCGCTCCTCTTTAAGTTGTACTGTACAATAGTTTGTCAGCCAGTTAAATTAGACTGTTAAGTGTCGTGATTGTTATGCGTAGGGAAATCCTATGCTTTTTGCTTTCTTTTTGGAAAAGGAGGATGACCCCGACCTTCGTATCTGGACGATGCATACAGCCACTTTATTAATTATTCTCACAAGACCTTACAAAATCAATACAACAGTAAAACTAAAGCCATCGTCTAAGCAACAAACTGTCGCTACATCTATCCAGTTAATGAAGGGGCGCAGATAGCCTGGGCCTAATACCAAACAGACATCGCAGCCAAGCCTAACATCTAAGACCTGAAATCCCAACCTAGCCACTTGCCGGGTCTGGGGCACACACTGGTCCGGCGTGCTCTCAGAGGCCGCCGCCGCCAACTGCCACCGCTCCATCTTCGGAACACTGATGCATCAACCTTGCTCGGTCCAGCTATCATCGACGCCACCACATCGTCCAACGGCACCTTCTCCCTACACGCAAATAGTTGAACACGTCGCGGTCGCCACTGATACACCTCAGCGCCATGCTGCCAAGTATCACCAGCCGACACATCTTGAAGTCCTTGGAGGATCTGTCGTGCGTAGCACCTGCCGACCAGACATGACCAAGCGTAGCACCTGTCAGCCATGCATGACTTGACATCTCCACCGAAGCTCCGTGCAAGACGAAGCCGCTCCACCTCCTGCCTCTGACTTCCAGCGCTGCTTCACAAACGATGCTCCCAAAAGAGAAACGACACCGCAGTGCCGCCATCGTCTGATCTGGAATACCAGATCCTAGAGTTTCCCCCGGAGCAGCACGAGTGGGTCGACAGTAGTTACACGACGATGCCTTCATCAAGGTAACGGTGTAGAACGCCGCCATCGCCTGCCGTCGGCTCGGTTTTCATCGGCAACCATGTCTCCCCACCTCGCAACTGGGACTAGATGATGGATCTCGAGATCCGATCACCAAGCTTCTGGCCAGCCACCGCCGACGAAGAAGATGACCATCACCACTAGCTACACCGACCAGAACAAATCTGCCATGGGTGACACCAAGCAGTCCACCAGGCCCTCGCCGCCGCCGCCGATCTAAAGCCAGATGACATGCCGCCGAAGACCGCATCGCGCCGCCGCCCGATCCAGGCCAGCAGCCGCAACAGCCGCCCGTGGCCCGAGGCAGGATCGACCGCCGCCGTCGTCGAAGCCAACGCCGTCGCTTCTAAATCGGCCGCACCTCCATGCATGTTGGGGTCCCGCCACCCCTGAGACGCGGGAGGGAGGAAGGGCCCCCGCCACCGCCATCGGCCTCCAGGCGCAAGCCGGCGGCGTCCTCCAATGGCGGCGGGAGGAGGGAAGGAAGATGGGCTAGGCCCCGGCGGCGGCTAGGGTTGGGGAGCCCGAGTCGCCCGAGCGGGGGCGACCCGAGCGGAACGACAAGTTTTTTCCTCCTATGCTTTCTCCTGCCCGGGCAGTTGAAAGCAAGCAGAGAACAACATATGAGCGGAAGAATCTGAGCGGAAGATTGTGAGCTTGTCGCGGGCTATAGAAGGCGGTGGTCAGCGCAGCGGAGGAGGATCTTTATGGCACTAGTTTTCAATGGTATAATCTTTAGGGCACACAACTTATTTATTATTAACTCATCTAATATTGGTCCAGGTGATGGTCCAAATAAATCATCATAAAATGTCTCGTGAATCCAAAATGAGATACTCCGTGGTACTCCCTCCATCCCAAAATAAGTGACTTAAAAATGACTCAACTTTGCACTAAAAATTGAGTCATTTTTGAGTCACTTATTTTGGGACGGAGGGAGTACATTTTTTTTAATGAATCAACATCAACAGCTGGTCTGGCTTGAAGAGAAAATAAATAGATGTGAATCAAACGTTGGAGATAACGAGAATAAACAGGTTTGAGTGTTAATGTGATGACATTAGCAAAAAGGCGCAAAAATCTCGCACTTTGGCACCTTTACTCCGTCACCCACTCCTCGTCCTCGTAGTCACCCGAGCTATCGGACTCGCCGGCCGTCTTGCTGGGCACCCCGTCTCCCTGACAGCCCTCCAGTTTCTTGCTGCAGTCATTACACTTGTGTGTGCAGGTCATGAGATTGGTTTTGAGCACGTCGATCTGTTTCCTCTCATTCAGCAATTCCATCCACAGCACATCGACCTGTGTCTTGTCGTACACTGCAGCTCCATCGCCAGCTTATCGACCTGTGTCTTCTCAGTGTGCAGCTCCATGGTCAGGTAATCCACCTGTTTCTTCTCGCTCCGCAGTTCTACCGCCAGCTGGCTTTCCGATGGCGATAGCTGGCTCTGGCGATCTTGGCGATGGCGCCGGCGCCCCCCCTCCGCCCCGTGGCTCCCTCCGCCCCTGACGCTCGGGTGCCCTGCCCCGGCGCCCATGGCTCCGCCCCCCCCTCCGGCGCCGGTGGCCGCGGCCGCTCTCCCGCTGCCCGTGCCCGCCGCTCCCATCGCGCCCCATGTCCGATGGGCGGATTTCGCCGATGACAAGCCGTCCCCCCTCCCCCCGCAGACCCCGCCTCCTCTCCCGCCGTCGCTCCCCGTCGCGCCGCGCTGCCTCGCCGGGCTGGTGGCTCAGCCCCTCACGTGAGGGGTTCTGCTGCCGGCCCGCGAACGCCGCGGTTGTCGACGGCGCCCTCAAGCTCGTCACGGGCGGGTGGGCACCAAGGCGCGGGCTTGGCCGGTGGGTCTTCTCGTCGCCGGCGTGTGCGTTCCTAGGGCGTGGCTGGCCGCTCCGACAGGGGTGCCGCCCGCTCCTCCTGGTGCCGCCCGGCGGCGGGGCCCCGTCCGGCGATCTCCCCGCCCCGCCTCCCCCCTCCCGGCGGCTTTCTCCGCTCTGTCGCCCTCGCTCCCGGTCGCTCGCTCCTCTCCCTTTCGGCCATTCATTGCGGCCTTTGGGTCATCGTCCCTTCGCTTCCTCTCAAGCCGCCAGGGTCCCCTGTCCGTGGCCGCTCGCGCCGGAGCTGCGCCGGCGGCGGCGGTGCCCGCTCCTGAGGGGGAAACCCTACGGGAGCCTGTGCTGCTCCGTCGCTTGGACCGGGCCGCCGCTGCGCCTGGGCTCCTGGGCCCCGGCCCGACCCGGCTGTTGGGCCCTCTGGATGGCCAGTCCCCCCCTCCCCCCGGCCGGCCCACTGGCGCTGGGCCGGTGGAGTGCCCTAGGCCCAGGGAGCTGGCCTCTTCAGTCTGGCTTCCCTGCGGCCTCCCTCGCCCCCCAGTTCCCATCCCCGCCGCCACCGTTTGCCCCCTGCTCCCATCCAGCTCGATCTCCCCTGCCTCTGCTCCGTCCTCCCCCTCGATCCATCTGGACGGCGTGCTCCCGCCTCCCATGTCCCCTCCTCCCCAGCCGCGGTGCGCCATGCCGCGGGAATGGGACGACGGGGCGACCCGGAACAAGCGTCGGGCGGACGACCGCCGCGACACCTCCCGCCCTTCTCCGGATGTTCTCCGGTGCGAGGACGAACTCCGACATGAGCTCCGGGAGGGCCGTCGCTCGCCTGCCCGCCGTGAGGGCCAGGGCCGCTCCCATTCGCCTCGGTCGTCCGCCTCGGGCGACTGGTGGTCGCGTCGCTGCTCCCCCTCCCCGCCCCGTCACCACGGCCGATCGCCCTCCCCACCCCGGACGTCGTGGCCCGCCTCCCCTCGCGCCCAATGCCAGCCTCCGGCCCCTGCCCCCCGGCTCTATGTGCCGCCCCATGCCTCTGTTCCGGCGGCTACGGCCCCGGCAACAGCCTCGAGCGGTGGCGCCGCTCGCGGACGCTCAGGGCCGGCCAAGAAGAAGAAGCGTCGAGGTGCCGCGGCGTTCTGCCCGTGCCCCCCTCGGCGGCCCCGGGATCTTCCGCCACGCCCGGCCCTGTCTCCGGCCTCCCTCGTCGCCCTTGCTTCAACTGCGGGGTGGGGGACATTCACAAGTCAATTGTGTCAATCCCCAATGCTGCTACCTCTGCAAGGATCCGGGCCACCCCGCCCTCTTGTGCCCGGATAGACCGGTGGTGTCGGAGCTCATGATGTACGGACACGGTATCGAGGGGTTGGGATTCTTCCACCTCGAGGTCCCCGACGTGCCGCCGCCCTCTCCCACTCTCCAGGCGGTCGTCACTGTGGTCGACGGGGTGGCCTCCCCGGAGATGATTGAGGCCGAGCTCAACCAGCTCTACCGTCGCCAGTGGGACTGGGTGGTCACTCCCACCGCTGGCCACATCTTCACCGTCGTCTTCCTCGACTCCGTCAGCTACGGCTACGCGACGCGCAGTGGCCGGATCACGCTCGCTCTCAACCAGTTGGTCGTCGACATCTCTGAGCTGATCCTCGATGCTCAGGTCGTGGCCGCCCTTGACACCGCCTGGATCCTTCTAGCCGGCCTCCCTGATATTGCGCGGTCCGAGCTCATCATCCGCAGATGTCCCGGCTCTTGGGCAAGGTGGTGGTGGTTGATGAGCTCTCTCTGCGCAAGGAGGAGGAGGTCCGGGTCAAGGTCAAGTGCCTCGACTCCTCCAAGCTCCGCACCACCGTTCGAATGTTCTTCAACGACTAGGGCTTCGACCTCAGGATCGCCCCCGAGCCCCCCAACCACGTTGGCCGCTCCCGCTCCTTCGAGGTTGGCCTCCCCGGCGGCAACCCGGGGACCGATGGGGACTACCACGGATGCCACCATCCCCGCTCCCACCACTCGGAGGAGGAGGGGGGCTCGGAGGACTCCCGCTCCCCGTCCCCCTCTCCTCCTCTTGTCGCTGGGGGCAAGGGCCGCCAGGCTGCTCCCAGCCAGCTCCTCGGCGGTCCCTCGGACTCGGTGGCGACGTCCTCCGAGGCGAGCGACATCTCCAGCATAGGCCTGGTCGTCTGCCCAGCTTCTTCCCCGCGCTCTCCTTCCTCGCCTGCTCCTGTCACGCTAGCCCCGGAGTCGGCCTCCCCCATGGCGTCGGCTCTGGCTCCCAGTCTGCTCCTGGCAGCTTCGGTGGTACCCCCCGAGGTGGTTGTGCCCCTTGAGGTTGACTCCCCTCCTCCAGCGTCGCCTCCTGCGGCCGCTCAGCCCACCCTGACCGAGGCACCACCCCCTCCGCCGCTCCCTCTGGCGACCACAGCCGCATGGTGTGCGGTCCCCCCTTCGTCTCTGCTGTGCTCGTCCCCGACTTCGTCCCCGGCTCTGTTACTCCTCGGCTGCACCGTGTTCGCTCCTCTGGCTTCACCCGCGGAGGCCCTGGCCACGGATGGGGAGGCTTGGGTGACCACACCGATGGCCGCCTAGCCCCCTTCTCCACGGTCCGCCGCCTACTCTCGCCGCAGCCGGTCAGCCTCCTCCCCGGTGATTGCGTCCTGTCAGAGTGCTCGGCTGGATGCTGCTCACCCCGAGGGCAGTCCGGCTCTGCCCATCCCCGAGCGGGCGGAGATCCGTGCTGCTGCTCGGAACCTGGAGCC
Source organism: Triticum dicoccoides (assembly GCF_002162155.2). NCBI lineage: Eukaryota > Viridiplantae > Streptophyta > Magnoliopsida > Poales > Poaceae > Triticum > Triticum dicoccoides. Next base: position 129,136,524 of record NC_041381.1, on the reverse strand, counting down.
AGGTACGCCTGCCGTCCTCCCTTCGGCTTCGTCTTGTTCTTTCTGTGCCCTTGAGTTTATTCCTCTAGGCAACCTCGCAAAGGTTTCCTCTGACTCCGCCATCATATTTAGGGGGGAAGCTGGCCCCCCTAGTCCAGATTGAGGCTATTAGAGCTCGCGAGATTCTTGACGATAGGCTCGTGGAGGCCCTTGCAGCTTTTCTTTTGCCACCCGTCCCACCTACGGCCGGTGAGACCCCTCCCCCGGTGATACGTCTCCAACGTATCTATAATTTTTGATTGCTCCATGCTACTTTATCTACTGTTTATGACTATATTGGGCTTTATCTTCCACTTTTATATTATTTTTGGGACTAACTTGTTAACCGGAGGCCCAGCCCAGAATTGCTGTTTTTTTTGCCTATTTCAGTGTTTCGAAGAAACAGAATATCAAACGGAGTCCAAACGGAATGAAACCTTCGGGAACGTGATTTTCTCACCAAACGTGATTCAGGAGACTTGGACCCTGCTCCAAGGAACAACCGAGGCGGTACGAGGGTGGGGGCACGCCCTCCCCCTGGGCGCGCCCCCCTACCTCGTGGGCCCCATGTTGCTCCACCGACGTACTCCTTCCTCCTATATATACCTACGTACCCCCGACAGATCAAATACGGAGCCAAAAACCTAATTCCACCGCCACAACCTTCTGTATCCATGAGATCCCATCTTGGGGCCTGTTCCGGAGCTCCGCCGGAGGGGGCATTCACCAAAGAGGGCTTCTACATCAACGCCATAGCCTCTCCGATGAAGTGTGAGTAGTTTACCTCAGACCTTCGGGTCCATAGTGAGTAGCTAGATGGCTTCTTCTCTCTTTTTGGATCTCAATACAATGTTCTCCCCCTCTCTTGTGGAGATCTATTCGATGTAATCTTCTTTTTGCGGTGTGTTTGTTGAGACCGATGAATTGTGGGTTTATGATCCAGCTTATCTATGAATAATATTTGAATCTTCTCTGAATTCTTTTATGTATGATTGAGTTATCTTTGCAAGTCTCTTCGAATTATCCGTTTGGTTTGGCCAACTAGATTGGCAGTTCTTGCAATGGGAGAAGTGCTTAGCTTTGGGTTCAATCTTGCGGTGTCCTTTCCCAGTGACAGTAGGGGCAGCAAGGCACGTATTGTATTGTTTCCATCGAGGATAACAAGATGGGGATTTTATCATATAGCATGAATTTATCCCTCTACATCATGTCATCTTGCTTAAGGCGTTACTCTATTTTTAACTTAATACTCTAGATGCATGTTGGATAGCGGTCGATGAGTGGAGTAATAGTAGTAGATGCAGAATCGTTTCGGTTTACTTGTCTCGGACGTGATGCCTATATACATGATCATACCTAGATATACTCATAACTATGCTCAATTCTGTCAATTGCTCAACAGTAATTTGTTCACCCACCGTAGAATATCTATGCTCTTGAGAGAAGCCACTAGTGAAACCTATGGCCCCCGGGTCTATTCTCATCATATCAATCTCCATTACTTTAATACTTGCTTTGTTTTTACTTTTCCTTTTACTTTTCACTTTGCATCTCTATATCAAAAATACCAAAAATATTATTTATCATCTCTATCAGATCTCACCCTCGTAAGTGACCGTGAAGGGATTGACAACCCCTAATCACGTTGGTTGCGAGTAGCTATCGTTTTGTGCAGGTACGAGGGACTCGTGTGTGATCTCCTACTGGATTGATACCTTGGTTCTCAAAAACTGGGGGAAATACTTACGCTACTTTACTGCATCATCCTCTCCTCTTCGGGGAAATCCAACGCAGTGGTCAAGAGGTAGCAAGAAGAATTTCTGGTGCCATTGCCGGGGAGTTTGCGCAAAAGTCAACCATACCAAGTACCCATCACAACCCCTATCTCTCGCATTACATTATTTGCCTCTCGTTTTCCTCTCCCCCACTTCACCCTTGTCGTTTTATTCGCCCTCTCTTTCCCAATCTCCTCCTCTCTTTCCCGTTTGACTTTTTCTCGTTTGCCTTTTTGTTTGCTCGTGTGTTGGATTACTTGTTTGTCGCGATGGCTCTACCTAGATTTGGTGATCTTCACCTTAAAAGGTTGGAGGAGATTGAAACCAATGTCAGGAAATTTATGGTTCTGCAATTTGAGCATAATAATTTTTTAGAAACGAGCTTAAGGAACAAAAGGGTTTTATGAGCTATATGAATAAATAGCTCGATGATATGTCGAAAGAATTTGATGGTATAAGATCCCAAATTGCTCGTCTTGAAAAGTTGACCGCTGAAATTTCGGATATGCAAGCTACCTTAGTCAATAAGATGGCCGCTAAACCGAGTTTCTATGAAAATCAGGATGAAGATCTAAAAGTTATTGATGTGTCCCCCATTAAATCTTTGTTTTGCAATATGAATCTTGATGAAACTGAATATGATCTTCCCTTACCTAGAAGGTGTTCTAAGAATTCGGAGTTTCTAGATCTTGATGATGAAATTGATGAAAGTGGGATTGAAAGAAAATAAAAACCTAGATGTTGCTAAACCCACTATTTTGGATCTCAAGGAATTTAATTATGAAAATTGCTCTTTGATTGGTTGTATTTCCTTGTTGCAATCCGTGATAAATTCTCCTCATGCTTATAGTCAAAATAAGGCCTTTATCGAACACATTGTTGATGCCTTGATGCAATCTTATGAAGAAAAACTTGAGTTGAAAGTTTCTATCCCTAGAAAACTCTATGATGAGTGGGAACCTACTATTAAAATCAAAATTAAAGATTATGAGTTTCATGCTTTGTGTGATTTGGGTGCTAGTGTCTCCACTATTCCCAAAACTTTGTGTGATTTGCTAGATTTCCGTGACTTTGAAAATTGCTCTCTAAACTTGCATCTTGCGGATTTCACTATTAAAAAGCCTATGGGAAGAATTAATGATGTTCTTATTGTTGCAAATAGGAATTATGTGACCTTATATTTTATCGTTCTTAATATAGATTGCAATTCTTCATGTCCTATTATTCTTGGTAGACCTTTCCTTAGAACGATTGGTGCGATTATTGGTATGAAGGAAGGGAATATTAGATTCCAATTTCCCTTAAAGAAGGGCATGGAACACTTCCCTAGAAAGAAAATAAAATTACCTTATGAATCTATCATGAGAGCCACTTATGGATTGCCTACCAAAGATGGCAAAACCTAGATCTATCCTTGCTTTTATGCCTAGCTAGGGGCGTTAAACGATAGCGCTTGTTGGGAGGCAACCCAATTTTTATTTTATTGTTTTGTTTTTGCTTCTGTTTAGGAATAAATAATCCATATAGACTCTGGTTAGATGTGGTTTTATGTTTTAATTAGTGTTTGTGCCAAGTAGAACCTATAGGATAAGCTATGATGATAGTTGATTTGATTCTGCTGAAAAACAGAAACTTTGCGCTCACGAGAAAAAATTCAATAAATCACATAAACGTGCTTTTGCATTGATTCTTTTTTATGATGATCAACAAACAAATTTACCAGTACGTTCTATTTTGTTACAATTTTTAGAGTTCCAGAAGTTTGCGTTAGTTACAGATTTCTACAGACTGTTCTATTTTTGACAGATTCTGTTTTTCGTGTGTTGTTTGCTTATTTCAATGCATCTATGGCTAATAAATTAGTTTATAAACCATAAGGAAGTTGGAATACAGTAGGTTTAACACCAATATAAATAAATAATGAGTTAATTACAGTACCTTAAAGTAGTCTTTTGTTTTCTTTCACTAACGAAGCTCACGAGATTTCTATTGAGTTTTGTGTTGTGAAGTTTTCAAGTTTTGGGTGAATTCTTTTGATGGATTATGGAACAAGGAGTGGCAAGAGCCTAAGATTTGGGATGCTCATGGCACCCCCAAGATAATACAAGGACACCAAAAAGTCAAAGCTTGGGGATTCCCCGGAAGGCATCCCCTCTTTCGTCTACTTCCATCGGTAATTTACTTGGAGCTATATTTTTATTCACCACATGTTATGTGTTTTGCTTGGAGCGTGTTGTATTATTTGCGTCTTTGCTTGTTAGTTTACCACAATAATCCTTGCTGTACACACCTTTTGAGAGAGCCATACACAAATTGGAATTTGCTAGAATACTCTATATGCTTCACTTATATCTTTTGAGCTTGATAGTTTTGCTCATAGTGCTTCACTTATACCTTTTGAGCGTGATAATTTTTGCTCTAGTGCTTCACTTAGATCTTTTAGAGCATGGTGGTGGATTTGTTTTAAAGAAACTATTGATCTCTCATGCTTCACTTAGATTATTTTGAGAGTCGTTAATAGCATGGTAATTTGCTTAATGTTAATATACTTGGTATTCAAGATATGTGAAACTTTCTTTTGAGTACGTTGAATACTAAGATAAGTTTGATGCTTGATAATTGTTTTGAGATATGGAGGTGATAATATCAAAGTAATGCTAGTTGGGGTGATTATGAATTTAAAGAATGCTTGTGTTGAAGCTTTTGATTCCCGTAGCATGCACGTATGGTGAACCGCTTTGTGATGAAGTTGGAGCACAATTTTATTTATTGATTGCCTTCCTTATGAGTGGCGGTCGGGGACGAGCGATGGTCTTTTCCTACCAATCTATCCCCCTAGGAGCATGCGTGTAGTGCTTTGGTTTATGATGACTTCTAAATTTTTCCAACAAGTGCATGAGTTCTTTTGATTAATGTTGAGTCCATGGATTATACTCACCCTTTCACCCTTCCACCATTGCTAGCCTCTCTAATACCGCGCACTTTTCACCAGTATCATACACCCACCATATACCTTCCTCAAAACAGCCACCATACCTACCTATCATGGCATTTCCATAGCCATTCCGAGATATATTGCCATGCAACTTTCCACCGTTCTATTCATATGACACACATTACTTTTGTCATATTGCTTTTTGCATGAACATGTAGTTGACATTGTATTTGTGGCAAATCCACCGTTCATAATTCTTTCATACATGTCACTCTTGATTCATTGCATATCCCGGTACACCGCCGGAGGCATTCATATAGAGTCATATTTTGTTCTAAGTATCGAGTTGTAATTGTTGAGTTGTAAGAAAAATAAAAGTGTGATGATCATCATTATTAGAGCATTGTCCCAGTGAGGAAAGGATGATGGAGACTATTATTCCCCCATAAGTCGGGATGAGACTCCGGACGAAAAAAAGGGGGCCATAAAAAAAGGCCCAAATAAAAAAATGAGAGAAAAAGAGAGAAGGGACAATGCTACTATCCTTTTACCACACTTGTGCTTCAAAGTAGCACCATGATCTTCATGATAGAGAGTCTCTTGAGTTATCACTTTCATATACTAGTGGGAATTTTTCGTTATAGAACTTGGCTTGTATATTCCAATGATGGGCTTCCTCAAAAGTGCCCTAGGTCTTCGTGAGCAAGCAAGTTGGATGCACACCCACTTAGTTTCTTTTGTTGAGCTTTCATATATTTATAGCTCTAGTGCATCCGTTGCATGGCAATCCCTACTCACTCACATTGATATCTATTAATGGGCATCTCCATAGCCCGTTGATACGCCTAGTTGATGTGAGACTATTTTCTCCTTTTTGTCTTCTCCACAACCACCATTCTATTCCACATATAGTGCTATGTCCATGGCTCACGCTCATGTATTGCGTGAAAGTTGAAAGAGTTTGAGATTACTAAAGTATGAAACAATTGCTTGGCTTGTCATCGGGGTTGTGCATGATTAAATACTTTGTGTGATGAAGATAGAGCAACAGCCAGACTATATGATTTTGTAGGGATAACTTTCTTTAGTCATGCTATTTTGAGAAGACATGATTGCTTTGATTAGTATGCTTGAAGTATTATTACTTTTATGTTAATATGAACTTTTGTCTTGAATATTTCGGATCTGAATATTCATACTACAATTAAGAAGATTTACATTGAAATTATGCCAAAGTATCACTCCGCATCAAAAATTCTTTTTTATCATTTACCTACTCGAGGACGAGCAGGAATTAAGCTTGGGGATGTCTGATACGTCTCCAACGTATCTATAATTTTTGATTGCTCCATGCTACTTTATCTACTGTTTTGGACTATATTGGGCTTTATTTTCCACTTTTATATTATTTTTGGGACTAACCTATTAACCGGAGGCCCAGCCCAGAATTGCTGTTTTTTTGCCTATTTCAGTGTTTCGAAGAAACAGAATATCAAACGGAGTCCAAACGGAATGAAACCTTCGAGAACGTGATTTTCTCACCGAACGTGATCCAGGAGACTTGGACCCTGCTCCAAGGAACAACCAAGGCGGTATGAGGGTGGGGGGCGTGCCCTCCCCCCTGGGCGCGCCCCCTACCTCGTGGGCCCCTGTTGCTCCACCGACGTTTTCCTTCCTCCTATATATACCTACGTACCCCTGACAGATCAAATACGGAGCCCAAAACCTAATTCCACCGCCGCAACCTTCTGTATCCACGAGATCCTATCTTGGGGCCTATTCTGGAGCTCCGCCGGAGGGGGTATTCACCACGGAGGGCTTCTACATCAACACCATAGCCTCTCCGATGAAGTGTGAGTAGTTTACCTTAGACCTTCGGGTCCATAGTTAGTAGCTAGATGGCTTCTTCTCTCTTTTTGAATCTCAATACAATGTTCTCCCCCTCTCTTGTGGAGATCTATTCGATGTAATCTTCTTTTTGCGGTGTGTTTGTTGAGACCGATGAATTGTGGGCTTATGATCCAGCTTATCTATGAATAATATTTGAATCTTCTCTGAATTCTTTTATGTATGATTGAGTTATCTTTGCAAGTCTCTTTGAATTATCCGTTTGGTTTGGCCAACTAGATTGGTAGTTCTTGCAATGGGAGAAGTGCGTAGCTTTGGGTTCAATCTTGCGGTGTCCTTTCCTAGTGACAGTAGGGGCAGCAAGGCATGTATTATAGTATTTCCATCGAGGATAACAAGATGGGGATTTTATCATATTGCATGAATTTATCCCTCTACATCATGTCATCTTCCTTAAGGCGTTACTCTGTTTTTAACTTAATACTCTAGATGCATGCTGGATAGCGGTCGATGAGTGGAGTAATAGTAGTAGATGCAGAATCGTTTCGGTTTACTTGTCTCGGACGTGATGCCTATATACATGATCATACCTACATATACTCATAACTATGCTCAATTCTGTCAATTGCTCAACAGTAATTTGTTCACCCACCGTAGAATATCTATGCTCTTGAGAGAAGCCACTAGTGAAACCTATGGCCCCCGGGTCTATTCTCATCATATCAATCTCCATTACTTTAATACTTGCTTTGTTTTTACTTTTCCTTTTACTTTTCACTTTGCATCTCTATATAAAAAATACCAAAAATATTATTTATCATCTCTATCAGATCTCACCCTCGTAAGTGATCGTGAAGGGATTGACAACCGCTAATCGCGTTGGTTGCGAGTAGCTATCATTTTGTGCAGGTACGAGGGACTCGTGCGTGATCTCCTACTGGATTAATACCTTGGTTCTCAAAAACTAAGGGAAGTACTTACGCTACTTTACTGCATCATCCTCTCCTGTTCGGGAAAATCCAATGCAGTGCTCAAGAGGTAGCACCCGGCGTCGTCGAGGCGGACGGGTGGCCTCCTCCCGATTGGGGGGGGGGGGTTTAAAATCCGTGGCCGCACTCGCTCCCGCACCGCGGACCTCCCTGCTCAAAGTGCCTCTCATGTCCTGGGGTCAAGCAGCCCCCCTATGGCGCCTTAATGCATGCATTATTCTGGAACATCCGCGGTTTCGACCATGATGGCCGACGCCGCCAACTAGTGGAGTACATGCGTGATGAACACATTGACATTGTTGCCATCCAAGAAACCATGCATTTCGAATTCTCGCTCCCTGAGCTTGACCGTTTGAGCTCCCACCTCTTCGCGTGGCATTGGCTCCCTTCTAGTGGGAGCACCGACCACTCGGGTGGCATCCTTTTAGGCGTGAAGGACGCCACCTTTGAGGTGGGTAGCATGGATCATGGGGAATTCTTTGTGAGCATGGAACTGTTTGAGAGGTCTCTTAACTTCAAGTGGGAGGTCATCATCGTCTACGGGCCTGCAGACCATAGTCGGTCTGCCACCTTCCTCGAGGAGCTCCACCGAAAGATTTTAATTTCAAAACATATTTCAGAAATGCGAAAAAATGGAAATCTAAAAGTGTTCTGAATTTGCCCAAACATTTTGTATTTGTGAACAAATTCTTTTGAAAACGGGAACAGTTCAAAATTCGGAAAAAAATTCCAATAGGCCCAACAGGAGTGATGCCATCGCTTAGTTGGGCAAGGCCTAAGCTTTTTTTTCTTTTCTATTTCTTGTTTTTAATTAAGTTTTTATTTTTTATTTTTAGACTTTATTATAATTTTTGAAACATGTTAAAAAAGCGAGATACCAAAATAAAAGTTTTAAGTAACTATTTTAAATTATGATTTTAAATTCTTTTTTCCTTTAAATATTTATTAAATGCCTTTAGAAAATATTTACTGTTTTCAATTTTATTCTTTTTATTTATTAGTTATGTTAAAAACTTAAGATGGTAGTTTTAAGTGCATATATAATTATGATTTTAAATATCCTTTTTCCTTCAAATCTGGCATGGATGACTACACTTACACCCTGTGTTCAACATTGTGTTTTTTTGGACATTCTTGAAATGGCCCCAAGTTTTACCAGCAGGTGACATGCCCGTGGTAGGCATCCATGTCCCCAAGATTTTTTTCATGGCCTTGTTGAAGGAAATATGCCCTAGAGGCAATAATAAAGTTATTATTTATTTTCTTTATTTCATGATAAATGTTTATTATTCATGCTAGAATTGTATTAACCGGAAACTTAGTACATGTGTGAATACATAGACAAACATAATGTCACTAGTATGCCTCTACTTGACTAGCTCGTTGAATCAAAGATGGTTAAGTTTCCTAGCCATAGACATGAGTTGTCATTTGATTAACGGGATAACATCATTAGAGAATGATGTGATTGACTTGACCCATTCCGTTAGCTTAGCACTTGATCATTTAGTTTGTTGCTATTGCTTTCTTCATGACTTATACATGTTCCTATGACTATGAGATTATGCAACTCCCGAATACCGGAGGAACACTTTGTGTGCTACCAAACGTCACAACATAACTGGGTGATTATAAAGGTGCTCTACAGGTGTCTCCGATGGTACTTGTTGAGTTCGCATAGATCGAGATTAGGATTTGTCACTCCGATTGTCGGAGAGGTATCTCTAGGCCCTCTCGGTAATGCACATCACTATAAGCCTTGCAAGCAATGTGACTAATGAGTTAGTTGCGGGATGATGCATTACAAAACGAGTAAAAAGACTTGCCGATAACGAGATTGAGGTAGGTATTGAGATACCGAAGATCGAATCTCGGGCAAGTAACATACCGATGACAAAGGGAACAATGTATGTTGTTATACGGTTTGACCGATAAAGATCTTCATAGAATATGTAGGAGTCAATATGAGCATCCAGGTTCTGCTATTGGTTATTGGCCGGAGACGTGTCTCGGTCATGTCTACATAGTTCTCGAACCATAGGGTACGCACGCTTAACGTTCGGTGACGATCGGTATTATGAGTTTATATGTTTTGATGTACCGAAGGTAGTTCAGAGTCCCGGATGAGAACGGGACATGACGAGGAGTCTCGAAATGGTTGAGCCGTAAAGATCGATATATTGGAAGGCTATATTCGGACATCGGAAAGGTTCCGAGTGATTCGGGTATTTTTCGGAGTACCGGAGAGTTACAGGAATTCACCGGGAGAAGTATTGGGCCTTATTGGGCCATACGGGAATAGAGGAGGTAGGCCAAAGGGAAGGAGGCGTCCCCCCCCCATGGGTCCGAATTGGACTAGGGGAAGGGGGCGGCTCGCCCCCTTGCCCTTTCCGACTCCCTCTCTCTTTCCCTCTTTCTTCTCTCCTACTATGGAAAGGAAAAGGGGAATCCTAGTAGGACTTGGGAGTCCTAGTAGGACTCCCCACACTTGGCGCGCCCCCCTCTAGGGTCGGCCTCCTCCTCCTCCCTCCTTTATATATGTGGGAAGGGGACACCCCAATGGCACAACAGATACACAAGTTGATCATTGATCTTTTAGCCGTGTGCGGTGCCCCCCTCCACCATAATCCACCTCGGTCATATCGTAGCGGTGCTTAGGCGAAGCCCTGCGTCGGTAGCTTCATCAACACCGTCATCACACGGTCGTGCTGACGAAACTCTCCCTCGAAGCTCTACTGGATCGTGAGTTCGTGGGACGTCACCGAGATGAACATGTGCAGATCGCGGAGGTGTCGTACATTCGGTACTAGGATAGGTCGATCATGAAGACGTACGACTACATCAACCGTGTTGTCATAATGCTTCCGCTTACTGTCTACGAGGGTACGTGGACGACACTCTCCCCTCTCGTTGCTATGCATCACCATGATCTTGCGTGTGCGTAGGAATTTTTTTGAAATTACTACGTTCCCCAACAGTGGCATCCGAGCCAGGTTTATGCGTAGATGTTATATGCACGAGTAGAACACAAGTGAGTTGTGGACGATACAAGTCATACTGCTTACCAACATGTTATATTGATTTGGCGGTATTGTTGGATGAAGCGGCCTAGACCGACAATACGCATACGCTTATGTGAGACTGGTTCTACAGACGTGCTTTGCACACAGCTGGCTGGCGGATGTCAGTTTCTCCAACTTTAGTTGAATCGGGTGTGGCTACGCCCGGTCCTTGTTGAAGGTTAAAACAACACTAACTTGATGAAATATCGTTGTGGTTTTGATGCGTAGGTAAGAATGGTTCTTGCTCAGCCCGTAGGAGCCACGTAAAACATGCAACAAGAAAGTAGAGGGCGTCTAACTTGTTTTTGCAGGGCATGTTGTGATGTGATATGGTCAAGACATGATGCTATATTTTATTGTATGAGATGATCATGTTTTGTAACAGAGTTATCGGCAACTGGCAGGAGCCATATGGTTGTCGCTTTATTGTATGAAATGCAATCGCCATGTAATTGCTTTACTTTATCACTAAGCAGTAGTGATAGTCGTAGTAGCAATAGTTGGCGAGATGACAATGATGCTTCGGTGGAGATCAAGGTGTCAGGCCGGTGACGATGGTGATCATGACGGTGCTCTGGAGATGGAGATCAAAGGCACAAGATGATGATGGCCATATCATATCACTTATATTGATTGCATGTGATGTTTATCCTTTATGCATCTTATTCTGCTTTGATTGACGGTAGCATTATAAGATGATCTCTCACTAAATTTCAAGGTACAAGTGTTCTCCCTGAGTATGCGCCGTTGCCAAAGTTCGTCGTGCCGAGACATCACGTGATGATCGGGTGTGATAAGCTCTACGTTCACATACAACGAGTGCAAGCCAGTTTTGCACACGCATAAATACTCGGGTTAAACTTGACGAGCCTAACATATACAGATATGGCCTCGAAACACTGAGACCGAAAGGTCAAGCTTGAATCATATAGTATATATGATCAACATAGTGATGTTCACCATTGAAAACTACTCCATTTCACATGATGATCGGACAAGGTTTAGTTGATTTGGATCACGTGATCACTTAGATGATTAGAGGGATGTCTATTTAAGTGGGAGTTCTTAAGTAATATGATTAATTGAACTTTAATTTATCATGAACTTAGTCCTGATAGTATTTTGCAAATTATGTTGTAGATCAATAGCCCGCGTTATAGCTTCCCTATGTTTTTTATATGTGTTCCTAGAGAAAATTAAGTTGAAAGATGTTAGTAGCAAAGATACGGACTAGGTCCGTGATCTGAGGTGTATCCTCATTGCTGCACAGAAGGATTATGTCCTTCATGCACCGCTAGGTGACAGACCTATTGCAGGAGCAGATGCAGACGTTATGAATGTTTGGTTAGCTCAATATGATGACTACTTGATAGTTTTGTGCACCATGCTTTATGGCTTAAAACCAGGACTTCAAACGTTTTTGAAACATCACAGAACATATGAGATGTTCCAAGAGATGAAATTGGTATTTCAGACTCATGCTCGTGTCAACTGGCATGAGACCTCTGACAAGTATTTTGCCTAAAAGATGGAGGAGAATTGCTTAACTAGTGAGCATGTACTCAGAATGTCTGGATACTACAATTGCTTGAATCAAGTGGGAGTTAATCTTCCAGATAAGATAGTGATTGACAGAATTCTCTAGTCACCATCACAAAGTTACTAGAACTTCGTGATGAACTATAGTATGCAAGGGATGACCAAAATAATTCCCGAGCTCTTCGTGATGCTGAAATCGATGAAGGTAGAAATCAAGAAAGAGCATCAAGTGTTGATTGACAAGATCACTAGTTTCAAGAAAAAGGGCTAAGGGAAAGAAAGGGAACTTCAAGTAGAATGGCAAGCAAGTTGACACTCCCGTGAAGAAGCCCAAATATGGACCAAATCCTGAAACTAAGTGCTTCTACTGCAAAGGAAGTGGTCACTGGAAGCGGAAATGCCCTGAATAATTAGTGGATAAGAAGGATGGCAAAGTGAACAAGGGTATATTTGATATACAGGTTATTGATGTGTACCTTACTAGTGTTTATAGTAACCCTTGGGTATTTGATACTTGTTCGGTTGCTAAGATTAGTAACTTGGAACAGGAGTTACAGAATAAACAGATACTAGTTAAGGGTGAAGTGACGATGTATGTTGGAAGTGGTTCCAAGATTGATGTGATCATCATCGCACTCTCCCTATACTTTCGAGATTAGTGTTAAACCTAAATAAATGTTATTCGGTGTTTGCGTTGAGCATAAAATATGATTAGATCATGTTTATTGCGATACGATTATTCATCTAAGACAGAGAATAAATTGTTATTCTGTTTACATGAATAAAACCTTCTATGGTCATACACCCAATGTTGATGGTTTATTGAATCTTGATCGTAGTAATACACATATTCATAATATTGATGCCAAGAGATGCAAAGTTAATAATGATGGTGCAACATATTTGTGGCACTGCCGTTGGGTCATATCGGTGTAAAGTGCATGAAGAAACTCCATAAAGATGGATTTTTGGAATCACTTGATTATGAATCATTTGATGCTTGCGAACCGTGCCTTATGGGCAAGATGACTAAAACTCCGTTCTCTGGAACAATGGAACGAGCTAGTGACTTATTGGAAATAATACACACCGATGTATGCGGTCCAATGAGTGTTGATGCTCATGGCGGGTATCGTTATTTTCTGACCTTCACAGATGATTTAAACAGATATGGGTATATCTACTTAATGAAACACAAGTCTGAAACATTTGAAAAGTTCAAAAAGTTTTAGAGTGAAGTGGAGAATCATCGTAACAAGAAAATAAAAATTTCTACAATCTAATCGTGGAGGAGAATATTTGAGTTACGAGTTTGGCTTTCATTTAAAACAATGTGGAATAGTTTCACAGCTCACGCCACCTCGAACACCACAGCGTAATGGTGTGTCCGAACGTCGTAACCGCACTTTATTGGATATGGTGCGATCTATGATGTCTCTTACCGAGTTACCACTATCGTTTTGGGGTTATGCATTAGAGACAGCTACATTCACTTTAAATAGGGCACCATCGAAATCCGTTGAGACGACGCCTTATGAACTGTGGTTTGGGAAGAAACCAAAGTTGTCGTTTCTTAAAGTTTGTGGCTGCGATGATTATGTGAAAAAGCTTCAACCTGATAAGATCGAACCCAAATCGGAGAAGTGCGTCTTCATAGAATACCCAAAGGAAATTGTTGGGTACACCTTCTATCACAGATCCGAAGGCAAGATATTCATTGCTAAGAATGGATCCTTTCTAGAGAAGGAGTTTCTCTCGAAAGAAGTGAGTGGGAGGAAAGTAGAACTTGATGAGGTAACTGTACCTGCTCCCTTATTGGAAATTAGTTCATCACAGAAATCAGTTCTTGAGACCCCTACACCAATTAGTGAGGAAGCTAATGATAATGATCATGAAACTTCAGATCAAGTTACTACCGAACCTCGTAGGTCAACCAGAGTAAGATCTGCACCAGAGTGGTACGGTAATCCTGTTCTGGAGGTCATGTTACTTGACCATGGCGAACCTACGAACTATGAGGAAGCGATGATGAGCCCAGATTCCGTGAAATGGCTTGAGGCCATGAAATCTGAGATGGGATCCATGTATGAGAACAAAGTGTGTACTTTGGTTGACTTGCCCGATGATCGGCAAGTCATAGAAAATAGATGGATCTTCAAGAGGAAGACGGACGCTGATAGTAGTGTTACTATCTACAAAGCTAGACTTGTCGAAAAAGGTTTTTTCCAAAGTTCAAGGTGTTGACTACGATGAGATTTTCTCACTCGTAGCGATGCTTAAGTCTGTCTGAATCATGTTAGTAGTTGCCACATTTTATGAAATCTGGCAAATGGATGTCAAAATTGCATTCCTTAAGGGTTTTCTTAAAGAAGAGTTGTATATGATACAACCAGAAGGTTTTGTCGATCCTAAAGGTGCTAACAAAGTGAGAAAGCTCCAGTGATCCATCTATGGACTTGTGCAAGCATCTCGGAGTTGGAATATACGCTTTGATGAGTTGATCAAAGCATATAGTTTTATACAGACTTGCGGTGAAGCCTGTATTTACAGGAAAGTGAGTGGGAGCACTACAGCCTTTCTGATAAGTATATGTGAATGACATATTGTTGGTCAGGAATAATGTAGAACTGGAAAGCATAAAGGAGTGTTTGGAAGGAGTTTTTCAAAGAAAGACATCGGTGAAGGTGCTTACACATTGAGCATCAAGATCTATAGATGGATCTAGACGCTTTATAAGTTTTTTTCAATGAGTACATACCTTGATAAGATTTTGAAGTAGTTCAAAATGGAACAGTCAAAGAAGGAGTTCTTTCCTGTGTTGCAAGGTGTGAAGTTGAGTAACACTCAAAACCCGACCGTGGCAGAAAATAGAAAGAGAATGAAAAGTCATTCCCTATGCCTCAGTCATAGGTTCAACAAAGTATGCTATGTTGTGTACTGATACGTCCATTTTGCATCATGCTTTTATATTGATATTTATTGCATTATGGGATGTTATTACACGTTATGTCACAATACTTATGGCTATTCTCTCTTATTTTACAAGGTTTACATGAAGAGGGAGAATGCCGGCAGCTGGGATTCTAGGCTGGAAAAGGAGCAAATATTGGAGACCTATTCTGCACAGCTTCAAAAGTCTTGAAACTCCATGAAAGTCATTTTTGGAATTAATGATAAATATTCAGCGGAAGAAATACCTGAGGGGGGCCACCCACCGTCCACAAGGGTGGGGGGCGCGCCCTACCCCCTGGGCGCCCCCCTGCCTCGTGGGCCACCTAGCAGCCCTCCGGTGCCCATCTTCTGCTATATGAAGTCTTTTACCCTGAAAAAAACCATAAGCAAGCTTACGGGACGAAACTCCGCCGCCACGAGGCGGAACCTTGGCGGAACCAATCTAGGGCTCCGGCGGAGCTGTTCTGCCGGGGAAACTTCCCTCCGGGAGGGGGAAATCATCACCAACGATCCTCTCATCGGGAGGGGGTCAATCTCCATCAACATCTTCACCAGCACCATCTCCTCTCAAACCCTAGTTCATCTCTTGTATCCAATCTTTGTACCAAAACCTCAGATTGGTACCTGTGGGTTGCTAGTAATGTTGATTACTCCTTGTAGTTGATGCTAGTTGGTTTATATGTTCAGATCCTTAATGCATATTAATACCCCTCTGATTATGAACATGAAGATGCTTTGTGAGTAGTTACGTTTGTTCCTGAGGACATGGGAGAAGTCTTGCTATTAGTAGTCATGTGAATTTGGTATTCGTTCGATATTTTGATGAGATGTATGTTGTCTATCCTCTAGTGGTGTTATGTGAACGTCGACTACATGACACTTCACCATTATTTGGGCCTAGAGGAAGGCATTGGAAAGTAATAAGTAGATGATGGGTTGCTAGAGTGACAGAAGCTTAAACCCTAGTTTATGCGTTGCTTCGTAAGGGGCTGGTTTGGATCCACTTGTTTCATGCTATGGTTAGGTTTACCTTAATACTTCTTTTGTAGTTGCGGATGCTTGCAATAGGGGTTAATCATAAGTGGGATGCTTGTCCAAGAAAGGGCAGTACCCAAGCACCGGTCCACGCACATATCAAATTATCAAAGTAACGAACGCGAATCATATGAGCATGATGAAAACTAGCTTGACGATAATTCCCATGTGTCCTCGGGAGCGCTTTTCTCATTATAAGAACTTGTCCAGGCTTGTCCTTTGCTACAAAAAGGATTGGGCCACCTTGTTGCACCTTATTTACTTTTATTGCTTGTTACCTGTTACAAATTATCTTATCACAAAACTATCTGTTACCGATAATTTCAGTGCTTGCAGAGAATACCTTACTGAAAACTGCTTGTCAATTCCTTCTGCTCCTCGTTGGGTTCGACAGTCTTACTTATCGAAAGGACTACGATAGATCCCCTACACTTGTGGGTCATCATGTACGAGACCAATTATATACCTTGCTCCGAGTTTGGTAAGGGAGTACAATTTTAATCTAGGAGTAGATCACTGGACAGCGGTCAAGATTATCCTTAGTAAGGGCTAAGGAAATGTTTCTTGATGATGGGGGTGATAAAGAGTTCGTTGTAAAGAGTTACATCGATGCAAGCTTTTACACCAATCCAGATGACTCTAAGTCTCAATATGGATACATATTGAAAGTGGGAGCAATTAGCTAGAGTAGCTCCGTGCAGAGCATTGTAGACATGAAATATTTGCAAAATACATACGGCTCTGAATGTGACAGACCTGTTGACTAAACTTCTCTCACGAGCAAAACGTGATCATACCTTAGTACTCTTTGGGTGTTAATCACATAGCGATGTGAACTAGATTATTGACTCTAGTAAAACCTTTGAGTGTTGGTCACATGACGATATGAACTATGGGTGTTATCACATAGAGATGTGAATATTGGTGTTAAATCACATGATGATGTGAACTAGATTATTGACTCTAGTGCAAGTGGGAGACTGAAGGAAATATGCCCTAGAGGCAATAATAAAGTTATTATTTATTTCCTTATTTCATGATAAATGTTTATTATTCATGCTAGAATTGTATTAACCGGAAACTTAGTACATGTGTGAATACATAGACAAACATAATGTCACTAGTATGCCTCTACTTGACTAGCTCGTTGAATCAAAGATGGTTAAGTTTCCTAGCCATAGACATGAGTTGTCATTTGATTAACGGGATCACATCATTAGAGAATGATGTGATTGACTTGACCCATTCCGTTAGCTTAGCACTTGATCGTTTAGTTTGTTGCTATTGCTTTCTTCATGACTTATACATGTTCCTATGACTATGAGATTATGCAACTCCCGAATACCGGAGGAACACTTTGTGTGCTACCAAATGTCACAATGTAACCGGGTGATTATAAAGGTGATCTACAGGTGTCTCCGATGGTACTTGTTGAGTTGGCATAGATCGAGATTAGGATTTGTCACTCCGATTGTCAGAGAGGTATCTTTGGGCCCTCTCGGTAATGCACATCACTATAAGCCTTGCAAGCAATGTGACTAATGAGTTAGTTGCGGGATGATGCATTACAGAACGAGTAAAGAGACTTACCGGTAACGATATTGAACTAGGTATTGAGATACCGACGATCGAATCTCGGGCAAGTAACATACCGATGACAAAGGGAACAACGTATGTTGTTATGCGGTTTGACCGATAAAGATCTTCGTAGAATATGTAGGAGCCAATATGAGCATCCAGGTTCCGCTATTGGTTATTGTCCGGAGACATGTCTCGGTCATGTCTACATAGTTCTTGAACCTATAGGGTCCGCACGCTTAACGTTCGGTGATGATCGGTATAATGAGTTTATATGTTTTGATGTACCGAAGGTAGTTCGGAGTCCCGGATGAGATCGGGGACATGACGAGGAGTCTCGAAATGGTCGAGCCGTAAAGATCAATATATTGGAAGGCTATATTCGAACATCGGAAAGGTTCTGAGTGATTCGGGTATTTTTCGGAGTACCGGAGAGTTACGGGAATTCACCGGGAGAAGTATTGGGCCTTATTGGGCCATACGGGAATAGAGGAGGCAGGCCAAAGGGAAGGAGGCGCCTCCCCCCCCCATGGGTCCAAATTGGACTAGGGGAAAGGGGGCGGAGCCCCCCCCCCCTTGCCCTTTCCTACTCCCTCTCTCTTTCCCTCTTTCTTCTCTCCTACTCTGGAAAGGAAAAGCGGAATCCTACTAGGACTTGGGAGTCCTAATAGGACTCCCCACACTTGGCGCGCCCCCCTCTAGGGCCGGCCTCCTCCTCCTCCCTCCTTTATATACGTGGGCAGGGGACACCCCAAAGGCACAACAGACATACAAGTTGATCATTGATCTTTTAGCCGTGTGCGGTGCCCCCTCCACAATAATCCACCTCGGTCATATCGTAGTGGTGCTTAGGCGAAGCCCTGCGTTGGTAGCTTCATCAACACCGTCATCACGTCGTCGTGCTGGCAGAACTCTCCCTCGAAGCTCTACTGGATTGTGAGTTCGTGAGACGTCACTGAACTGAACGTGTGCAGATCGCGGAGGTGCCGTACATTCAGTACTAGGATCAGTCGATCGTGAAGACGTACGACTACATCAACCGCGTTGTCATAATGCTTCCGCTTACAGTCTACGATGGTACGTGGACGACACTCTCCCCTCTCGTTGCTATGCATCACCATTATCTTGCATGTGCGTAGGAAATTTTTTGAAATTACTACGTTCCCCAACACTTGTATGCTAAATTCAAGGCACCAAGCCAAGTTGCTTGGGTTTTCGACAAGTTTTGCATTTTCTAGACTTTTCTCGGTCAAAAAAAGTCGATAAATGACTAGACGTGTCGCAACTTGCATACGATATCGGAAGTCATGCAAACTTGGCATGGACGCCTACCATGGGCATGTCCACCTAGTGGCAAAGGTTGGGGTAATTTCAAGGATGTCCACAAAAACACCATGTTCAGCGGAGTGTTCAGGTTGGCCAGACGTGTCCGTTTGAGAGCACATTGTTTTTTGACATACTTGAAATGTCCCTAATTTTTTTCATGACCTTTTTTTTAGAAACTCAAGGCACCATGACAATTTGTTTTGGTTTTCACCAAGTTTTGCATTTTCTACAGTTTTTTCAGTCAGAAAATGCGAAAAAATGTCCTAAAATGTCACAACTTGCATAGGGTGTCGGAAATTGTTCAAACTTGACACGGGTGCCTATGATGGGCATGCCCACCTGGTGGCAAAAAGTTGGGGTCGTTTTAAGGATGTACAAAAATAGACCATGTTGAATGAAGTGTGTTCGAGGACCATGTTGAAACGGGCTCTTATGGCCTATTTTTGGACATTCTTTAAATAAGCCCCACTTTTGCAAGAAGATAGGCATGTTGAACGAAATGTGTTTGGGCAAGCCTGATGGACATCTGAGGCATCCATGTTCAACAGAGGGTGTTTGGATAGGCCAAAAGAGTCGGTTTGGAAGCTCGTTGTATTTTGACATCCGGACCCGAAATGTTTTTTTGTAGTTTCTATGACCAATTCAAGGCATCATACCAAGTTGATTGAATTTTTGAAAAGTTTTGCATTTTCTGGAGTTTACTCGGTGAAAATGAGACGATAAATGGTCGGACGTGTCGCAACATGTAAACGGTGTCAAAAGTCATTCAAAACCTGGCATGGATGGCTCATATGTCCATGTCAGGCTGTTATAAGAAGTTGGGGTCATTTATCCTTAGTCCCAAAAAACAACAGTTTAGATGAGTATGCCACACTATGTCAAAACGGGTGCATTCACGAGCATGTAGTTTTCCTAATTTGAATGTTTATGTTGTTTGTAATTTCCATCATTATGAATCAACATGAACATTTTCTTCTGTCCTAAACATTTCTTCAAATTTTTCAACAATTTTTGAATTCCAAAATGTGTATGAAAATTTTACAAAGTTGAACACTTTTTTCCAAAATTGTGAACAAATTACCAACAAATGTTGAAAATACTGAACAAAAACTGCAAACCACGTACTTTATTAAAATTTATCAACTTTTTTCAAACGCATACATTTCTTAAATTTGTGAACAAAAAACTAAAAACGGGAATGTTTTATGAAATTCTAGAATATATTTTAGAATTGAAAACAAGAACATTTTCTGTTATGCCAATTTTTTTTCAATTTTTGAACAAGTTTCACGGAGAATAGTAAATACAAAAGTAGATAAATGAATTAACAAAAAAGATAAGAAAAACGAAAATAATGAAAAGAAAAAAATGCATAGGCCCCCCAAAAAAATGTTTTTCATAAAATGTTAGTAAATCTAAAAAAAGATTCATAAACTTTAAAAAAATGATTGTGTTTTCGAATAATGCTCACCAATTTGAAAAAGTGTTTGCATTTTCAGAAAATGTTCATAAACTTTGGAAAATGTTCGCATTTTCAACAAAATGTTCGCAAATTCAATAAATTATTCGTCTTTGTGAAAAAACATCTGCGCTTTCAGAAAGATTTCTATAATTCTGAAAAAAATACTTAAATTTTAAATAATGTTCACAAAATCAAAGTATTTTTCATTAAAAAGGATCACAAAGTTGAAAAATGTTCGCATTTCCATATGAAGTTCAAAATGTGAAAACATTTTGTATTTTTAAAAATATTCGTTTTTCCAAATTTTTTTTTAAAAAATACACTATATTTTTGAGCTATAAAAAACGCATTAGCAACAATACCCCCTGTCATCGATATAGTTTCCGGCCCAGTTGTACAGTAGCAATTTTGATCTGCCATAGTATTTCTCAAAGAAAACTCATACAGTACGCCATTCCAGGTGATAAGAGACCGCGCTACATTTGTGACACCAAATGTAGTTGGTTCTGGTGGTTATCATCTCCCAAAGTGCAGTTTATGAAGAGCCCAGTTCCTGTTGCCTGCATCTGGCTCCTTTCAGGGATAGAAGAGTTTTTCCAAGAGGCGTCAGAGAAGGTCTTACGGCCTGCAATACGAAGATCAGTAGAAAGAGTACATCCCTGCATAGGAAGATCAGTACTGCTGTTATTTGTTTGAGGCATGTGATCAATTGAAGCATTGTTCTGCTGTTATTCCCAGTTGACAGAGTGATTCCACGCCTTCAAAGACACCACAAAAAAGGGTGATTCATATAGAGCATATGAGTAATCAAATAATGTACAGTGTCATGGCTTTGCACAATATCATGTCTTTCACTGCTTTGCTTGCTGATTGAGTAGAGACAGGGAAAACCATACCACGCCGTCATTCATCAGGAATATAAGTCAGATCACGGTTGCTGGGTCGTTCATGGGGAATGTAGGCTAATCATGAAAAGAATATCCATCCGTCCCTGATACTCATCCATTTGTTAAGCCAATCATGTAAGAATGCTGCTATGCCTACGACCATGTCTATCCGATTTCATACGACACTATTATGTATCAACCGTCCACACGTACTCCCTCCGTCCGGAAATACTTGTCATCGAAATAAATAAAAGAGAATGTATCTAGATGTATTTTAGTTCTACATACATCCCTTTTTGTCCATTTTGATGGCAAGTATTTTCGGACAGAGAGAGTAGTAGGTAGCGGCATAGCACAGCGCAGTGGCCTGATTGAGGATCGTAGAAGGATCATATCACCAATGGTCGTATACAAAACAAAAAGATGTAAAAAGGACTCCCATCTCCCCTGCTACTTCTGAACTTTAGATCATGTTACAGCAAAACTTGCTTTGCTATTTCGTCCGTGTGTACCCCCTTCTCTTCCCAGTTAGAACATGTCCTTTCGCCTGCGATCTTTGTACAGTATGGACCCTCAATCTGTTTTGTGTTAGGCCAATTCCTTAAGTTGTTGTGAGTTCCTCAGGACCTCCCAAAGTTTTGCAGCTGGTGCCTGCAAAAGAGAGATCAGGGGGATCAGTTCCTTTCGAAAAAGTAGAAAAGAAAAGAAAAAGGAAATATTTTAGAAACTCTGCAGTAGGCGACAGAAAAAAGTGCCCCTCTAGCATTATGCAGAATTTTGGGGTGGCAATAAAATGTAGTAAGTCTGTTTTAAAGAGTTGCTTCATCTGCGTGTTGATGCAGGCAGATCCCTCTCAGACCCCACTCATAATCCACATGAAAATGCCTACTGTTGCCTGAAATAATGTCCTAGTACCTAGTATGAACAAAATTGCCTTCAATTCACGATTCAACCAAAATGCTTGCAAACAATTGCCCACCGATCGGTCCAAAACAAAATGTCCTGTGACTGGCGAAGAAAAAAATTTCCCCCAGTCCTCCGGCTCCGCCCCACCGTCGATGCCGAGCCGCTCGGCCCCTCTCCGACCCGCGCTTGGCCTATATATTCAGCGGAAAAGTTCACACTCTGCAAAATACTACATCATGAGCTCAACCAACGGCGGAGCTACATGTTAGGCTGAGGGGGCCGTAGTGAACCACAGTAGTCGTCCTCCTCCTCCTGATGGCCCAAGCTCAGGCCTCGCCGGCGCAAAACCGCAGTTGAACTCGCCGCCACCACCGCCACCGCACTACCCGCCGACGAAGCTCTCCCCTGTCGCGGTCATATTCATCACAATTGCGGCGGCGGCCCTGATAGCCGGGGCCGGCTACTTCGTCTGGACGCGGGTGCTCCGTCCTCGCGTCTTCTCCGGCCACTCTGCACCGTCAGCCGGGGGCGCCGTTACGAGGTTCTCCTCTGACGGCACATGGAGATGGCAATGTGCAAGCATTGGGGAGACTTTGGTGCCAGAGAGAGGGTATGATACAGAGGAACATGTTCGTTTCTGTTAGAAGGGAGAGAGAGGATTGGTGAAATAGTTGTTCTATTGCTTGAGTCTCATGGGCATATGTATATATATGAGTACAATGATCTACTAGGAGTACAAGACAAGGCAGGAACAAATCCTAGTGTATCTCATCTTTCCTAATAACCAATATACTCAACATCCCCCGCAGTCACAACGTAGCGACGCAAATGGTGAGACTGGAGAAGAATCCGAAGGCAAGCCGACGGACACCCCCTCCACCCCCACACACAGTCGGAACGGTCGATGCATCGCGGAGTCGTGGCTGGAGTAGAAGCCGACGAGGTTGCTCAAGCAAGGCGGTAGCCCTTTTGTGTCGTTGTCGATGTAGCCGAGAGCGTTGGTGGTGGAGCCGTGGTCGAGGTAGCCGTGCTTATAATGTCGTGGTCGATGTCGAGTCGGGGTGGCCGGCGTCGAGGAAGTCGCTGTGCAGCCGCGGACGCAAGGGGGCGCCGAGTTAGCATGGACGCAGTGGTGTCGAAATAATGGTGCGCCGGGAAGAAGATATTGTTGACGACGCGTCGCGGCGGGTTTGCCAAGCCCGGGACACATCATGGACGAAGGCACACACCGGTGTTGCCAGCACCGGGCATGCGTAGACAGACCAAGACGAAGTTGACGAAGCGCCGCACCAGGCTTGCCAGGCCCGGGACACGTCATGGACGAAAGCACACATCAGTGTTGCCAACACCGGGCATGCGTAGACGAGGGACCAACACGAGTTATACGCCATGTCAAAGAAATCGGACGGGCCAGCAGAGAAGAACTCGATGACGGTTGCGGCGCCAATCAGCTCGGGGTCGATGTCGCCCGCGATGGTCGGAGTAGACGAAGTGATCAGAGTAGATGACGGCTACGCTGGCGACGGCCTGGTGCTGGACGAAGACGAACGGGGTGGCACGCGGCGGCGGCGGCTACGGAGGTAGCGGCGGCGGCGGCCAAAGAAGAGCGGCGGCGGCGGCCTGACGGCGGCGGCGGCGGCTAGGTTAGGAGTGCGGCGGCGGTGCTCGAAGTAGGCGAGGAACCCTGACAGCGTGACGAAGACCGGCGCGGACGGTGGCGTTCCCGCGCCAAGGGAGACAACGCGACACATACCACAAGAGGTCGACGCACGATGACGGTGGAGAGGAGAACGAGCCGCCGTGCTACGGTACGAAGGGGCGATGCAGCAGCGGCGGGCAGGTCGGGGCGACGACTGGAAGACCTCGGGGCGGCGGCAGGGACCGCTGGCCGCGGCGCGATAGCCCAAAGGGGCGACGCGGCGGAGGAGCGCGGGACGGTGCAGCCGCAGGGATAGCGGCATGGACCGTGTGCCACGCTCGCTACGGCCCGACGGGGAGACGCAGCGGCGGCGCGAGGGTCGGTGCTGCCACGGGGACGACCTGGAGCGGACGGCCTCGGGACGACGGTGGACCGCGGGCCGCGGCACTACGGCCCGAAGGGGCAACGCAGCGGTGACACGGGTCGATGCAGCCAGGAGAAGAACCACGGGGTGGCGGCGCTGCGGCCCGACGGTGCGACGCAGCGGCAACCCATTGCTCGATCGGTAGAGGGGCACGTTGAACTTGGAACGGTCTTCACTTGGCCTGCGGAGGCGCGCGCAACCGATGGGCCAGGTCGGTCGCACGGTGTAGATGAGGCGGATCGCGGCAGCGGGCGGGTGATCAATTCGATCGCGCGCGAGGTCAGGGACGCCACTAGGTGGAGGCGTGATGGCGGCGGAGTCTGAGAGGAAGCTGGCGACGGCGGGCGGCAAGGCGGCTATGATTGGCCACCGCAGGGCACGAGGTCGCCGGGTCGGGGTGATGCAGGAGTCCCGGTCGGAGCAGGGCGGTGACGGCCGGCGTAGATCGACGGGCGGGTCGGTGCGTGAATGGCGGCGTGAAGGGCCGCCGCATGATGCGAGGCCGCCGGGTCGGGGCGACCGGTCGGCAGACGCGGGGACGACGCGCGAAGCCGTTGGGTTGGTGAAGAAGCCGGCTGATCGCGCCGGTGTTGGAGTAGAGGCGCACGGAGTCGACGGCGGCGGAGGGCGACGCAAACCGATCAAGATTAGATCGGAAAACCAAAAAGAAACCGCCGATTAAGATGACCGGCGGGGGAGAGAAAACCCCGGAGCAAGAGCTCGGGAAAAAGACTCTTCAGGGCAGCCGGTCAACATGATCGGCGGACAAACCCTAGGGATGGGCGGCGCAGCCCCCGACGGCGATCATGAAGGCCGACCGCCCCAGGGGCGACGCGCAGGTGCGGAAGCGGCGGCGGCTAAGGTTTAGAACCCGGAAACTGATATCATGTTAGAAGGGAGAGAGAGGATTGATGAAATAGTTGTTGTATTGCTTGAGCCTCATGCATATATATATATATAGGAGTACAATGATCTACTTGGAATAGAAGACAAGGCATGAACAAATCCTAGTCTATCTCATCTTTCGTAATAACCATGTACTCAACAGTTTCACTTTCGGCCAGGTGTAAGAGGTGTTTGATGAATCTGTGTACCTATAAGATCAAATTATTCGAGTGAGCCTGGTTGACTTGCATCTAGCTATTGTGATTCAATTTGCTGTTTTTTTGGGGGGGAATACGCATATAATGCGTATCATTTCATTGATAGAAGAAGATAGAGTGAGTACATGAGGTGGTGGTACAACACATGACACGCACGCGAAGGGGCGTGAACATGGTGCCCAAGCGGAAAGATGGAAAATGCTCGACCCAAGCAAAGAAGAACACAGCTAAACTCTCCTACCAAAGAAGCTATCCAACTAACAACCAAACTACACACAGCTCCAGAACTAGCACTGAGGACGCCACGAGCAAAACAAGACAACGCCTTCACGAAGCAGAACCACACCGAGACGCCGTCGTCGTCTGGTCCGGAAAACCAGACCTATGGTTTCCCCCGAAGCTCGAAGAGGGGCCCAGAAGATGGCCATGGCAGCGCCTTCAAGAAGGAGACGGCATCTGCAGATGTCGCCGCTGCCAGCATAAGCTGTAGGGATTTCGCCCTGGCCAAATTCCGAGCAATCCCAAGCATCGGAGCACAGATCGGATATGAGGCAGTTGGGCCTACGCCAGAGCAGCGACTGGAGGAAGAGGAGCCGCACCTGACACCAAAGGAGGTACCGGACGCCGCTGGAGCGCAAGCTACAGAGGAGGACGAGGTTGCATGGCTGAGCGGAGTGAAAGATGGCGGGATGCGATGGTGGCCGGAGCCCCGGACGAGCCATGATCTAGAAAGGGGCGAGATCAAGGACACCAAGACCCAAGCAGCAGGGACACCGGCGTGCCCAGGGAGCCAGAAGGGGACGCAGCTCCCGAAGCGTGCCGGAGGCGAAGATGCACCAGGATGGACGACCAACCAAGATATCGACAGGGTGGTGGTGATGCGGAGATGCTGAAGAACCAGCGAGCCAAGGGAGCCAGAAAACGCAGCTCCCCGGGCACGTCGGGTCCGAAGCCGCGCCGGCAGGCCAGGAGCACCGGAGGAGACGCAGGCCCATGGCCACCGGGTTGAAGCCACCCCTGCCGGGTGGAAGATGAGGGGAACTTGTGCACAACCAAAATTCGGACGACGCGCGGCCAGAAGCCGCCGCCACCGGGCGCAACCAGCCGCCTCCAACGCAACCTCCCGAGGAGGCCGACCCGGAGCTCGAAGAGAGGGGGGGTCGGAGGAGGAGGGGACGCGGATAGCAGGGCGCGCCCAGCCGCCACGGGGTCGACCGGAGAGCACCACAACTAGCCGGAGTGGACCCCCAGATCTAGGGCCGGACGGAGCTGCCGCACGGACTCGCAGCCGGGGGTGGGTGGGGGTGCACCAGGGCCGCCAGCATGACGGAGCCGCCGGTGAGGGACGCACGCACCGCCGGTGGAGGCCGCCGCCATCGCAGGCACCAGATCCGGACTCAGGAGGGAGGCGGAAGGAGAGGGTTGGAGGAGAGGAACGGCCCCGCCGTCGCCATCCCAGGGCCCGCGCGGCTTAGCCGGCCGGCCCTCCGGCGACGGCGACGCGGGTGTGGGCTGGAGGCAGGGAACGAACCTGCGGCGGCTAGGGTTTCCCCCGAGTCGCCCGGCTCGGGCAATGCGGGGGTCGGGGCACCAATGTGCCTTTTGTTACAGGTGCGACCCCATTTATGGTGTCTCAATTTGCTGTTGTGCCTTTCTGAAACTAAAAAAGCAATAGTTCCAGAAAGAAATTATTCTACTGGTTAAGGCAAGTGATCACAATACAATGGCAGCAATGCACAGACAGTTTCAGGTAGAGGCAGCGCCCCTCAGCCCCCCGGATCAGCGTCTGGATCACGGCCATCAGCGCCTTTGCGCGGTGCTCGTAGACGATGCAGCCCGGGGCACGAATCGCAGCACGCAGCAGCAGCGGCGGACCGTGCGCGGCGACTTGGCCTACAGGCGCTGCCGCCCGGATCGAGCACGGCGACCACGAATCGAGCGTAGCGCTGCTCGTCTTCCTGGGCGCACGGCGGGGTCGGGGCGCTGCTCGTCGGCCGGCGTCTCCTCGGGCCGGAGCTCGGGCGTGGCGGCTGGAGGTGGACAGGAGGGCCGGCGACCCTGCAGGCGGTCGATTCGCTGCCGAATCGACCGGATCCGTGGAGGAACCGCCGGATTCCAGGAGCGGCAGCCATTGTTGGCGCCGTCTCTTCTCGCAGCGCCGCCTCTTCTTCTTCCTTCAGCAGGACAACCCACATGAATCTGGAAAAATCGTCAACCAACACGAGAAAGTACTGCTTGCCACCAGTTGTCATTGAAGTAATTGGCCCACAGAGGTCGCCATACCAAAGCTCAAGTTGCTGTTGAGCTCTGAATGCTACTTGTGCTGGGAATGGCAACCTTTTTTGCTTGGCGATCATGCAGCCATCACACACTTGATCGACTTGCTCAATGCATGGCATTCCTTCAACCATGTTTTCACCAGTGAGCATAATGACCTGAAATTGATGTGGCCAAATCTCATGTGCCATAACCAAGCATCCTCCTTTGCATGTGCTAGTAGGCAAACTGGTTCACACTGTTATATCTTCAGTACATACATACGATTTTGAGTTCTGGGCACGCGGGCAAGCACCTTTCTCTGGCTATCACAGATTGTCATCACACCATCTTCGCCGGTGTACTTACAGCCGCTCTCCTCTAGCTGTCCAAAACTAATAATATTGTTCTTCAGTCTTGGAATAAAGTACACATCTGGCAGCACTCGGTGCTCGCCAGTGAGGGACTGCATCAGTACAACCCCTCGCCCGCAGATCTCTACAGCAGACCCGTCCCCAAACCTGACCTTGCCGTGAACAGAACGGTCCAGCTCAGCAAAATTCTGTGGATTGCCTGTCATGTGGTTACTTGCTCCAGAGTCCAGGTACCACAAGTTGTCACGAGCACCTGAGAATTTGGCACCACTTTCTCTTCATTCAGGAAGACCTGTTCAGTCTGTTCAACACTCTGCTGCTGCAACTCACAAGTCTCCAGCATGAACAGTGCTGGATCCTCTTCCTCCTTCTGCACGAGATTTGCCTTCTCGCGTTTAGGTTCTGGACAATCAGATTGGAAATGTCCCGTCTCGTTGCAGTTGTAGCATCTCACCTTGGCAATGTCAAATTTTCCTTTCTTCTTCTGCTTGCCACGGTCACTGCCTGAATCCTTCCCTGACTTGGTGGAATCACTCTTCCCACCTGTCTTCTTTCCTGCAGACCCGCTCGAGCCACTGCCCTTCTTGGTCTGCATCAGCTGCTCCAGTGCCCTAGGGTTGGAGGCGATTCGGTGGCGGAGGAGTTGGTGGCATTGGCATTGCGGAACGAGCCGTGATGCCGAAGATCGGCAACAAGCAGCAAGGGAAGGCGGAGGACATCGACGGAGGTACGAGCGGAGGAGCGCTCGTAGCCAGAGCACCGTCACGCGGTGGAGTACCTCAGGAGGAAGAAGAAGAGGCGATGCTGCGAGAAGAGGCGGCGTCAACAATTGGTATCAGAGCCTTATTGATCCGAGGCAACGGCGGCGGCACAGCGGAATCCATGTGAGGGAGACGTCGGTGGCGGCGCGGCGGATGTTGTTGCTGGCACGATTGTGCTAGCGGCCGGTGCACGTCTCCATCATCGTCGAGCTGCGTCACGAGCGATGGAGAGAGGTGTGCTGCCTGGTAAGTTGTGGCACCGGCGGCAAGGAGGTGATGGCCATGGAGCGGAGGCCATTGCCATGAGGAGTTCAACATCCATGTCCGAGTCGGCGACAAGGTGTGTCATCGTGGGCAACATGGAGGCGAGTCACCGGCGAGTTGCGGCACCGGCGGCAAGGAGGTGATGGCCATGGAGCGGAGGCCATTGCCACAACGAGTTTCATGTCCGAGTCGTCGACAAGGTGCGTCATCGTCGACAACATGGAAGCGGGTCATCGGCAAGTTGCGTCACCGGTGACGAACGAGTCATCGGCGAGCTGAGGCACCGGTGGCAAACATGCGGCAATGAACGTGCCACGGCGGCGCGCTCGTGTTGAAGGTCACCATGGAGGAGTTTGAATAAATGACAACAAGGTTAAGGAGGTGATTGTTAGAGTTAACCATGTTGTTTTGTTTTACATCATAGTCATTTAGTAGTCATGCACGTAGTCATGTCCAACCGACTAAGTTGTGGCCATGTAGTCATGTGAAGATGAGACCATGTGTACATGCAAGCTAGTTGTGAGGTTAGACAATTAGCAAATACTCCCTCCGTTCCCAAATACTTGTCTTTCTAGGCATTTTAAATGGACTAAATATACGGATGTATGTAGACATATTTTAAAGTGTAGATTCATTCATTTTGCGCCGTATGTAGTCACTTGTTGAAATCTCTAGAAAAACAAGTATTTAGGAACGGAGGGAGTAGTCTACATGCATGGATGTATTAGTCAGTTTGCTGCATACACTACGGAGTCGGAGCAGCCCATCGAGTCGCGTGACAGATCAAGCGGAGGAGGGATAATCAGGAGCAATTAGTGGTGACTTGGTCCTATACGTGTCCATCCAGAGGATCTGTAGATTTGGTTGTTATTCTAGC
>NC_041381.1:129099204-129102263 GCF_002162155.2 Triticum dicoccoides | reverse complement strand
CTGCATACACTACGGAGTCGGAGCAGCCCATCGAGTCGCGTGACAGATCAAGCGGAGGAGGGATAATCAGGAGCAATTAGTGGTGACTTGGTCCTATACGTGTCCATCCAGAGGATCTGTAGATTTGGTTGTTATTCTAGCATGTGTGTAGCTAGCCAGTTGAGTGATAATCGGTTGAGCCAATGTGTGGCTTGACCGGGTGAGTTGCATGCAGGGACGTGTGTGCGCATGCATGTAGTGGGTTAGTTGGATTAGTGGGGGTTAGCAGCCGAGTGTGGCGGCTGACCCGTGCGTGTGTGGGTCTATTGTACTGGTATTTAAGGTGATCAGATGAATGAGAAAGTGAGGCCGTAAGGGCAGTGAAAAATGTAGCCTTCGTAGTAGCCAAGGGAGAGTCATTTGGCAAAGCTATGTGTTCTTCCCTGAAATATGTGTGTGTGTGGGCGTTTTTGTGTGTTTGAGAGAAACTAAGTATTAGACAAGGGTTTTAGGGTTTGTGGCACACCTCCAAACGTGGGGTGACCTTTTCATTATATAGAGAGGTACATAATGATGTACAACATAATTACAAGTGGGGCCCAGTATATACAGAGTCTAACACCCTCCCTCAATCTTAAGCGTGCTCAGAAGAATTCACCAGGTTGAGATTGCGCCTACACCCCTCAAACTGAGGAAGAGGCAGTGGCTTCGTGAAGATGTCAGCAAGTTGATCTTTCGAGGAGATGAACTTGATAAGAAGCAGTTTCTGGGCAACACGTTCCCTGAAAAAATGGTAATCAACTTCGATGTGTTTGGTGCGAGCATGAAAGACTGGATTTGAAGACAAATACGTCGCCCCAATGTTATCACACCAAAGCACCGGCGGCTGCTTTTGAGGAATCTTCAACTCTCTGAGCAAAAACTGTATCCAAATAAGCTCTGCTGTGGCATTTGCAACTGCTTTGTACTCAGCTTCAGTGCTACTGCGGGACACCGTTGCTTGTTTACGAGCACTCCAGGCGATCAAATTCAAACCAAGGAACACTACATATCCCCCCGTTGATCGTCTGTCATCCGGACTCCCAGCCCAGTCTGCATCAGAGAACGGAGAGAGAACTCCAGAGGGGGCTGGTTGCAGATGCAAGCCATAAGAAGAAGTGAACCGGATGTTGCGCAAGATGCGCTTAACCGCAGCCCAGTGAGAGTCTCTAGGAGCATGAAGAAACTGGCAGACATGGTTGACTGCATAGGAGATATCAGGACGAGTGATAGTCAAGTACTGCAAGCCACCAACAATACTGCGATACTCAGTAGCCTCATCAGCAGGGAGAAGAGAACCATCGAGATCAGAGAGTCTGTCAGTGGAGGACATAGGTGTAGTAGCTGTCTTGCACTGGAGCATACCAGACCGCCGAAAAATATCGAGAGAATACTTCTGCTGAGTGAGAGTCAAGCCAGAACCAGAGGACAAAACTTCGAGGCCAAGGAAATAGTGAAGCTGCCCAAGATCCTTAACCGCAAAGTCAGCACTCAGAGCAGAAACCAAGCGATCCGCAGCATAGTCCGAGGAACTGACCAAGATGATATCGTCAACATAGACCAGTAGGTACATAGTAACTGTCGGTCGCTGAAGAAGAAATAACGAGGTATCGGCCAGAGAGGGAACAAATCCATGAGCCCGAAGAGTGGTGCCAAGATGCGCATGCCAAGCACGTGGAGCCTGCTTCAGACCATAGAGTGCCTTAACAAGGCGACATAGATGCTGCGAACGAGCTGTATCAACAAAACCAGGAGGCTGACGCATGTAAACCTCCTCCTCAAGGACACCATGAAGGAAAGCATTCTGAACATCAAGCTGACGAAGAGACCAGCCACGGGTAATTGCCAGTGAGAGCAGAATCCGGATCATGGTAGGCTTGACCACTGGACTGAAGGTGTCCTCATAATCAAGGCCATGGCGTTGTTTGAATCCTTTAGCAACCAGTCGAGCCTTGTATCTCTCGATAGAACCATCAACATGTTTCTTTACCTTGAAAACCCACTTTGAATCAATGATGTTGACACCAGCCTTGGGAGGAACTAGTCGCCACGTTTCATTCTTAAGAAGAGCGTGGTATTCTTGCTCCATCGCAGTACGCCAGTGAGGGATACTCAGGGCAGCCTGAAAATGCCGAGGCTCAGCAGTAGGGTCGGACTGGGCCTGTGCCATGCAAGTCGCAAGCCAGGCCACCGTGCCATCCTTGCGTTCCTTAGGATGAAACACCCCACTTTTGCTTCGTGTATGAGGACGCGGCACAGGGGGCGGAGCAGGTGGCGAAACCGACGGTGAGGATAATGAAGTGGACGCAGCATCCGTCATGGCAGAGGCTGATGCAGTCTGTGGCGGTGCAAAGGAAGAAGAAGAGCTCGGGCGTGGCGGCTGGAGGTGGACAGGAGGGCCGGCGACCCTGCAGGCGGTCGATTCGCTGCCGAATCGACCGGATCCGTGGAGGAACCGCCGGATTCCAGGAGCGGCAGCCATTGTTGGCGCCGTCTCTTCTCGCAGCGCCGCCTCTTCTTCTTCCTTCAGCAGGACAACCCACATGAATCTGGAAAAATCGTCAACCAACACGAGAAAGTACTGCTTGCCACCAGGTGTCACTGAAGTAATTGGCCCACAGAGGTCGCCATGCCAAAGCTCAAGTTGTTGTTGAGCTCTGAATGCTACTTGTGCTGGGAATGGCAACCTTTTTTGCTTGGCGATCATGCAGCCGTCACACACTTGATCGACTTGCTCAATGCATGGCATTCCTTCAACCATGTTTTGACCAGTGAGCATAATGACCTGAAATTGATGTGGCCAAATCTCATGTGCCATAACCAAGCATCCTCCTTTGCATGTGCTAGTAGGCAAACTGGTTCACACTGTTGTATCTTCAGTACATACATACGATTTCGAGTTCTGGGCACGCGGGCAAGCACCTTTCTCTGGCTATCACAGATTGTCATCACACCATCTTCGCCGGTGTACTTACAGCCGCTCTCCTCTAGCTGTCCAAAACTAATAATATTGTTCTTCAGTCTTGGAATAAAGTACACAT
>NC_041381.1:129083212-129098705 GCF_002162155.2 Triticum dicoccoides | reverse complement strand
GGTTGACTGCATAGGAGATATCAGGACGAGTGATAGTCAAGTACTGCAAGCCACCAACAATACTGCGATACTCAGTAGCCTCATCAGCAGGGAGAAGAGAACCATCGAGATCAGAGAGTCTGTCAGTGGAGGACATAGGTGTAGTAGCTGTCTTGCACTGGAGCATACCAGACCGCCGAAAAATATCGAGAGAATACTTCTGCTGAGTGAGAGTCAAGCCAGAACCAGAGGACAAAACTTCGAGGCCAAGGAAATAGTGAAGCTGCCCAAGATCCTTAACCGCAAAGTCAGCACTCAGAGCAGAAACCAAGCGATCCGCAGCATAGTCCGAGGAACTGACCAAGATGATATCGTCAACATAGACCAGTAGGTACATAGTAACTGTCGGTCGCTGAAGAAGAAATAACGAGGTATCGGCCAGAGAGGGAACAAATCCATGAGCCCGAAGAGTGGTGCCAAGATGCGCATGCCAAGCACGTGGAGCCTGCTTCAGACCATAGAGTGCCTTAACAAGGTGACATAGATGATGCGAACGAGCTGTATCAACAAAACCAGGAGGCTGACGCATGTAAACCTCCTCCTCAAGGACACCATGAAGGAAAGCATTCTGAACATCAAGCTGACAAAGAGACCAGCCACGGGTAATTGCCAGTGAGAGCAGAATCCGGATCGTGGTAGGCTTGACCACTGGACTGAAGGTGTCCTCATAATCAAGGCCATGGCGTTGTTTGAATCCTTTAGCAACCAGTCGAGCCTTGTATCTCTCGATAGAACCATCAACATGTTTCTTTACCTTGAAAACCCACTTTGAATCAATGATGTTGACACCAGCCTTGGGAGGAACCAGTCGCCACGTTTCATTCTTAAGAAGAGCGTGGTATTCTTGCTCCATCGCAGTACGCCAGTGAGGGATACTCAGGGCAGCCTGAAAATGCCGAGGCTCAGCAGTAGGGTCGGACTGGGCCTGCGCCATGCAAGTCGCAAGCCAGGCCATCGTGCCATCCTTGCGTTCCTTAGGACGAAACACCCCACTTTTGCTTCGTGTATGAGGACGTGGCACAGGGGGCGGAGGAGGTGGCGAAACCGACGGTGAGGATAATGAAGTGGACGCAGCATCCATCATGGCAGGGGTTGATGCAGTCTGTGGCGGTGCAAAGGAAGAAGAAGAGCTCGGGCGTGGCGGCTCGAGGTGGACAGGAGGGCCGGCGACCCTGCAGGCGGTCGATTCGCTGCCGAATCGACCGGATCCGTGGAGGAACCGCCGGATTCCAGGAGCGGCAGCCATTGTTGGCGCCGTCTCTTCTCGCAGCGCCGCCTCTTCTTCTTCCTTCAACAGGACAACCCACATGAATCTGGAAAAATCGTCAACCAACACGAGAAAGTACTGCTTGCCACCAGGTGTCACTGAAGTAATTGGCCCACAGAGGTCGCCATGCCAAAGCTCAAGTTGCTGTTGAGCTCTGAATGCTACTTGTGCTGGGAATGGCAACCTTTTTTGCTTGGCGATCATGCAGCCGTCACACACTTGATCGACTTGCTCAATGCATGGCATTCCTTCAACCATGTTTTCACCAGTGAGCATAATGACCTGAAATTGATGTGGCCAAATCTCATGTGCCATAACCAAGCATCCTCCTTTGCATGTGCTAGTAGGCAAACTGGTTCACACTGTTGTATCTTCAGTACATACATACGATTTCGAGTTCTGGGCACGCGGGCAAGCACCTTTCTCTGGCTATCACAGATTGTCATCACACCATCTTCGCCGGTGTACTTACAGCCGCTCTCCTCTAGCTGTCCAAAACTAATAATATTGTTCTTCAGTCTTGGAATAAAGTACACATCTGGCAGCACTCGGTGCTCGCCAGTGAGGGACTGCATCAGTACAACCCCTCGCCCGCAGATCTCTACAGCAGACCCATCCCCAAACCTGACCTTGCCGTGAACAGAACGGTCCAGCTCAGCAAAATTCTGTGGATTGCCTGTCATGTGGTTACTTGCTCCAGAGTCCAGGTACCACAAGTTGTCACGAGCACCTGAGAATTTGGCACCACTTTCTCTTCATTCAGGAAGACCTGTTCAGTCTGTTCAACACTCTGCTGCTGCAACTCACAAGTCTCCAGCATGAACAGTGCTGGATCCTCTTCCTCCTTCTGCACGAGATTTGCCTTCTCGCGTTTAGGTTCTGGACAATCAGATTGGAAATGTCCCGTCTCGTTGCAGTTGTAGCATCTCACCTTGGCAATGTCAAATTTTCCTTTCTTCTTCTGCTTGCCACGGTCACTGCCTGAATCCTTCCCTGACTTGGTGGAATCACTCTTCCCACCTGTCTTCTTTCCTGCAGACCCGCTCGAGCCACTGCCCTTCTTGGTCTGCATCAGCTGCTCCAGTGCCCTAGGGTTGGAGGCGATTCGGTGGCGGAGGAGTTGGTGGCGTTGGCATTGCGGAACGAGCCGTGATGCCGAAGATCGGCAACAAGCAGCAAGGGAAGGCGGAGGACATCGACGGAGGTACGAGCGGAGGAGCGCTCGTAGCCAGAGCACCGTCGCGCGGTGGAGTACCTCAGGAGGAAGAAGAAGAGGCGGTGCTGCGAGAAGAGGCGGCGTCAACAATTGGTATCAGAGCCTTATTGATCCGAGGCAACGACGGCGGCACAGCGGAATCCATGTGAGGGAGACGTCGGTGGCGGCGCGGCGGATGTTGTTGCTGGCACGATTGTGCTAGCGGCCGGTGCACGTCTCCATCATCGTCGAGCTGCGTCACGAGCGATGGAGAGAGGTGTGCTGCCTGGTAAGTTGTGGCACCGGCGGCAAGGAGGTGATGGCCATGGAGCGGAGGCCATTGCCATGAGGAGTTCAACATCCATGTCCGAGTCGGCGACAAGGTGTGTCATCGTGGGCAACATGGAGGCGAGTCACCGGCGAGTTGCGGCACCGGCGGCAAGGAGGTGATGGCCATGGAGCGGAGGCCATTGCCACAACGAGTTCCATGTCCGAGTCGTCGACAAGGTGCGTCATTGTCGACAACATGGAAGCGGGTCATCGGCAAGTTGCGTCACCGGTGACGAACGAGTCATCGGCGAACTACGGCACCGGTGGCAAACATGCAGCAATGAACGTGCCACGGCGGCGCGCTCGTGTTGAAGGTCACCATGGAGGAGTTTGAATAAATGACAACAAGGTTAAGGAGGTGATTGTTAGAGTTAACCATGTTGTTTTGTTTTACATCATAGTCATTTAGTAGTTATGCACGTAGTCATGTCCAACCGACTAAGTTGTGGCCATGTAGTCATGTGAAGATGAGACCATGTGTACATGCAAGCTAGTTGTGAGGTTAGACAATTAGCAAATACTCCCTCCGTTCCCAAATACTTGTCTTTCTAGGCATTTTAAATGGACTAAATATACGGATTTATGTAGACATATTTTAAAGTGTAGATTCATTCATTTTGCGCCGTATGTAGTCACTTGTTGAAATCTCTAGAAAAACAAGTATTTAGGAACGGAGGGAGTAGTCTACATGCATGGATGTATTAGTCAGTTTGCTGCATACACTACGGAGTCGGAGCAGCCCATCGAGTCGCGTGACAGATCAAGCGGAGGAGGGATAATCAGGAGCAATTAGTGGTGACTTGGTCCTATACGTGTCCATCCAGAGGATCTGTAGATTTGGTTGTTATTCTAGCGTGTGTGTAGCTAGCCAGTTGAGTGATAATCGGTTGAGCCAATGTGTGGCTTGACCGGGTGAGTTGCATGCAGGGACGTGTGTGCGCATGCATGTAGTGGGTTAGTTGGATTAGTGGGGGTTAGCAGCCGAGTGTGGCGGCTGA
Source organism: Triticum dicoccoides (assembly GCF_002162155.2). Lineage (NCBI taxonomy): Eukaryota > Viridiplantae > Streptophyta > Magnoliopsida > Poales > Poaceae > Triticum > Triticum dicoccoides. The sequence continues at coordinate 129,094,876 of NC_041381.1, read as the reverse complement.
CCCGTGCGTGCGTGGGTCTATTGTACTGGTATTTAAGGTGATCAGATGAATGAGAAAGTGAGGCCGTAAGGGCAGTGAAAAATGTAGCCTTCGTAGTAGCCAAGGGAGAGTCATTTGGCAAAGCTATGTGTTCTTCCCTGAAATATGTGTGTGTGTGGGCGTTTTTGTGTGTTTGAGAGAAACTAAGTATTAGACAAGGGTTTTAGGGTTTGTGGCACACCTCCAAACGTGGGGTGACCTTTTCATTATATAGAGAGGTACATAATGATGTACAACATAATTACAAGTGGGGCCCAGTATATACAGAGTCTAACACCCTCCCTCAATCTTAAGCGTGCTCAGAAGAATTCACCAGGTTGAGATTGCGCCTACACCCCTCAAACTGAGGAAGAGGCAGTGGCTTCGTGAAGATGTCAGCAAGTTGATCTTTCGAGGAGATGAACTTGATAAGAAGCAGTTTCTGGGCAACACGTTCCCTGAAAAAATGGTAATCAACTTCGATGTGTTTGGTGCGAGCATGAAAGACTGGATTTGAAGACAAATACGTCGCCCCAATGTTATCACACCAAAGCACCGGCGGCTGCTTCTGAGGAATCTTCAACTCTCTGAGCAAAAACTGTATCCAAATAAGCTCTGCTGTGGCATTTGCAACTGCTTTGTACTCAGCTTCAGTGCTACTGCGGGACACCGTTGCTTGTTTACGAGCACTCCAGGCGATCAAATTCGAACCAAGGAACACTGCATATCCCCCCGTTGATCGTCTGTCATCCGGACTCCCAGCCCAGTCTGCATCAGAGAACGGAGAGAGAACTCCAAAGGGGGCTGGTTGCAGATGCAAGCCATAAGAAGAAGTGAACCGGATGTTGCGCAAGATGCGCTTAACCGCAGCCCAGTGAGAGTCTCTAGGAGCATGAAGAAACTGGCAGACACGGTTGACTGCATAGGAGATATCAGGACGAGTGATAGTCAAGTACTGCAAGCCACCAACAATACTGCGATACTCAGTAGCCTCATCAGCAGGGAGAAGAGAACCATCGAGATCAGAGAGTCTGTCAGTGGAGGACATAGGTGTAGTAGCTGTCTTGCACTGGAGCATACCAGACCGCCGAAAAATATCGAGAGAATACTTCTGCTGAGTGAGAGTCAAGCCAGAACCAGAGGACAAAACTTCGAGGCCAAGGAAATAGTGAAGCTGCCCAAGATCCTTAACCGCAAAGTCAGCACTCAGAGCAGAAACCAAGCGATCCGCAGCATAGTCCGAGGAACTGACCAAGATGATATCGTCAACATAGACCAGTAGGTACATAGTAACTGTCGGTCGTTGAAGAAGAAATAACGAGGTATCGGCCAGAGAGGGAACAAATCCATGAGCCCGAAGAGTGGTGCCAAGATGCGCATGCCAAGCACGTGGAGCCTGCTTCAGACCATAGAGTGCCTTAACAAGGCGACATAGATGCTGCGAACGAGCTGTATCAACAAAACCAGGAGGCTGACGCATGTAAACCTCCTCCTCAAGGACACCATGAAGGAAAGCATTCTGAACATCAAGCTGACGAAGAGACCAGCCACGGGTAATTGCCAGTGAGAGCAGAATCCGGATCGTGGTAGGCTTGACCACTGGACTGAAGGTGTCCTCATAATCTAGGCCGTGGCGTTGTTTGAATCCTTTAGCAACCAGTCGAGCCTTGTATCTCTCGATAGAACCATCAACATGTTTCTTTACCTTGAAAACCCACTTTGAATCAATGATGTTGACACCAGCCTTGGGAGGAACCAGTCGCCACGTTTCATTCTTAAGAAGAGCATGGTATTCTTGCTCCATCGCAGTACGCCAGTGAGGGATACTCAGGGCAGCCTGAAAATGCCGAGGCTCAGCAGTAGGGTCGGACTGGGCCTACGCCATGCAAGTCGCAGGCCAGGCCACCGTGCCATCCTTGCGTTCCTTAGGACGAAACACCCCACTTTTGCTTCGTGTATGAGGACGCGGCACAGGGGGCGGAGCAGGTGGCGAAACCGACGGTGAGGATAATGAAGTGGACGCAGCATCCGTCATGGCAGAGGCTGATGCAGTCTGTGGCGGTGCAAAGGAAGAAGAAGAGCTCGGGCGTGGCGGCTGGAGGTGGACAGGAGGGCCGGCGACCCTGCAGGCGGTCGATTCGCTGCCGAATCGACCGGATCCGTGGAGGAACCGCCGGATTCCAGGAGCGGCAGCCATTGTTGGCGCTGTCTCTTCTCGCAGCGCCGCCTCTTCTTCTTCCTTCAACAGGACAACCCACATGAATCTGGAAAAATCGTGAACCAACACGAGAAAGTACTGCTTGCCACCAGGTGTCACTGAAGTAATTGGCCCACAGAGGTCGCCATGCCAAAGCTCAAGTTGCTGTTGAGCTCTGAATGCTACTTGTGCTGGGAATGGCAACCTTTTTTGCTTGGCGATCATGCAGCCGTCACACACTTGATCGACTTGCTCAATGCATGGCATTCCTTCAACCATGTTTTCACCAGTGAGCATAATGACCTGAAATTGATGTGGCCAAATCTCATGTGCCATAACCAAGCATCCTCCTTTGCATGTGCTAGTAGGCAAACTGGTTCACACTGTTGTATCTTCAGTACATACATACGATTTCGAGTTCTGGGCACGCGGGCAAGCACCTTTCTCTGGCTATCACAGATTGTCATCACACCATCTTCGCCGGTGTACTTACAGCCGCTCTCCTCTAGCTGTCCAAAACTAATAATATTGTTCTTCAGTCTTGGAATAAAGTACACATCTGGCAGCACTCGGTGCTCGCCAGTGAGGGACTGCATCAGTACAACCCCTCGCCCGCAGATCTCTACAGCAGACCCATCCCCAAACCTGACCTTGCCGTGAACAGAACGGTCCAGCTCAGCAAAATTCTGTGGATTGCCTGTCATGTGGTTACTTGCTCCAGAGTCCAGGTACCACAAGTTGTCACGAGCACCTGAGAATTTGGCACCACTTTCTCTTCATTCAGGAAGACCTGTTCAGTCTGTTCAACACTCTGCTGCTGCAACTCACAAGTCTCCAGCATGAACAGTGCTGGATCCTCTTCCTCCTTCTGCACGAGATTTGCCTTCTCGCGTTTAGGTTCTGGACAATCAGATTGGAAATGTCCCGTCTCGTTGCAGTTGTAGCATCTCACCTTGGCAATGTCAAATTTTCCTTTCTTCTTCTGCTTGCCACGGTCACTGCCTGAATCCTTCCCTGACTTGGTGGAATCACTCTTCCCACCTGTCTTCTTTCCTGCAGACCCGCTCGAGCCACTGCCCTTCTTGGTCTGCATCAGCTGCTCCAGTGCCCTAGGGTTGGAGGCGATTCGGTGGCGGAGGAGTTGGTGGCGTTGGCATTGCGGAACGAGCCGTGATGCCGAAGATCGGCAACTAGCAGCAAGGGAAGGCGGAGGACATCGACGGAGGTACGAGCGGAGGAGCGCTCGTAGCCAGAGCACCGTCGCGCGGTGGAGTACCTCAGGAGGAAGAAGAAGAGGCGATGCTGCGAGAAGAGGCGGCGTCAACAATTGGTATCAGAGCCTTATTGATCCGAGGCAACGGCGGCGGCACAGCGGAATCCATGTGAGGGAGACGTCGGTGGCGGCGCGGCGGATGTTGTTGCTGGCACGATTGTGCTAGCGGCCGGTGCACGTCTCCATCATCGTCGAGCTGCGTCACGAGCGATGGAGAGAGGTGTGCTGCCTGGTAAGTTGTGGCACCGGCGGCAAGGAGGTGATGGCCATGGAGCGGAGGCCATTGCCATGAGGAGTTCAACATCCATGTCCGAGTCGGCGACAAGGTGTGTCATCGTGGGCAACATGGAGGCGAGTCACCGGCGAGTTGCGGCACCGGCGGCAAGGAGGTGATGGCCATGGAGCGGAGGCCATTGCCACAACGAGTTCCATGTCCGAGTCGTCGACAAGGTGCGTCATCGTCGACAACATGGAAGCGGGTCATCGGCAAGTTGCGTCACCGGTGACGAACGAGTCATCGGCGAGCTGCGGCACCGGTGGCAAACATGCGGCAATGAACGTGCCACGGCGGCGCGCTCGTGTTGAAGGTCACCATGGAGGAGTTTGAATAAATGACAACAAGGTTAAGGAGGTGATTGTTAGAGTTAACCATGTTGTTTTGTTTTACATCATAGTCATTTAGTAGTCATGCACGTAGTCATGTCCAACCGACTAAGTTGTGGCCATGTAGTCATGTGAAGATGAGACCATGTGTACATGCAAGCTAGTTGTGAGGTTAGACAATTAACAAATACTCCCTCCGTTCCCAAATACTTGTCTTTCTAGGCATTTTAAATGGACTAAATATACGGATGTATGTAGACATATTTTAAAGTGTAGATTCATTCATTTTCCGCCGTATGTAGTCACTTGTTGAAATCTCTAGAAAAACAAGTATTTAGGAACGGAGGGAGTAGTCTACATGCATGGATGTATTAGTCAGTTTGCTGCATACACTACGGAGTCGGAGCAGCCCATCGAGTCGCGTGACAGATCAAGCGGAGGAGGGATAATCAGGAGCAATTAGTGGTGACTTGGTCCTATACGTGTCCATCCAGAGGATCTGTAGATTTGGTTGTTATTCTAGCGTGTGTGTAGCTAGCCAGTTGAGTGATAATCGGTTGAGCCAATGTGTGGCTTGACCGGGTGAGTTGCATGCAGGGACGTGTGTGCGCATGCATGTAGTGGGTTAGTTGGATTAGTGGGGGTTAGCAGCAGAGTGTGGCGGCTGACCCGTGCGTGCGTGGGTCTATTGTACTGGTATTTAAGATGATCAGATGAATGAGAAAGTGAGGCCGTGAGGGCAGTGAAAAATGTAGCCTTCGTAGTAGCCAAGGGAGAGTCATTTGGCAAAGCTATGTGTTCTTCCCTGAAATATGTGTGTGTGTGGGCGTTTTTGTGTGTTTGAGAGAAACTAAGTATTAGACAAGGGTTTTAGGGTTTGTGGCACACCTCCAAACGTGGGGTGACCTTTTCATTATATAGAGAGGTACATAATGATGTACAACATAATTACAAGTGGGGCCCAGTATATACAGAGTCTAACACCCTCCCTCAATCTTAAGCGTGCTCAGAAGAATTCACCAGGTTGAGATTGCGCCTACACCCCTCAAACTGAGGAAGAGGCAGTGGCTTCGTGAAGATGTCAGCAAGTTGATCTTTCGAGGAGATGAACTTGATAAGAAGCAGTTTCTGGGCAACACGTTCCCTGAAAAAATGGTAATCAACTTCGATGTGTTTGGTGCGAGCATGAAAGACTGGATTTGAAGACAAATACGTCGCCCCAATGTTATCACACCAAAGCACCGGCGGCTGCTTCTGAGGAATCTTCAACTCTCTGAGCAAAAACTGTATCCAAATAAGCTCTGTTGTGGCATTTGCAACTGCTTTGTACTCAGCTTCAGTGCTACTGCGGGACACCGTTGCTTGTTTATGAGCACTCCGGGCGATCAAATTCGAACCAAGGAACACTGCATATCCCCCCATTGATCGTCTGTCATCCGGACTCCCAGCCCAGTCTGCATCAGAGAACGGAGAGAGAACTCCAGAGGGGGCTGGTTGCAGATGCAAGCCATAAGAAGAAGTGAACTGGATGTTGCGCAAGATGCGCTTAACCGCAGCCCAGTGAGAGTCTCTAGGAGCATGAAGAAACTGGCAGACACGGTTGACTGCATAGGAGATATCAGGACGAGTGATAGTCAAGTACTGCAAGCCACCAACAATACTGCGATACTCAGTAGCCTCATCAGCAGGGAGAAGAGAACCATCGAGATCAGAGAGTCTGTCAGTGGAGGACATAGGTGTAGTAGCTGTCTTGCACTGGAGCATACCAGACCGCCGAAAAATATCGAGAGAATACTTCTGCTGAGTGAGAGTCAAGCCAGAACCAGAGGACAAAACTTCGAGGCCAAGGAAATAGTGAAGCTGCCCAAGATCCTTAACCGCAAAGTCAGCACTCAGAGCAGAAACCAAGCGATCCACAGCATAGTCCGAGGAACTGACCAAGATGATATCGTCAACATAGACCAGTAGGTACATAGTAACTGTCGGTCGCTGAAGAAGAAATAACGAGGTATCGGCCAGAGAGGGAACAAATGCATGAGCCCAAAGAGTGGTGCCAAGATGCGCATGCCAAGCACGTGGAGCCTGCTTCAGACCATAGAGTGCCTTAACAAGGCGACATAGATGCTGCGAACGAGCTGTATCAACAAAACCAGGAGGCTGACGCATGTAAACCTCCTCCTCAAGGACACCATGAAGGAAAGCATTCTGAACATCAAGCTGACGAAGAGACCAGCCACGGGTAATTGCCAGTGAGAGCAGAATCCGGATCGTGGTAGGCTTGACCACTGGACTGAAGGTGTCCTCATAATCAAGGCCATGGCGTTGTTTGAATCCTTTAGCAACCAGTCGAGCCTTGTATCTCTCGATAGAACCATCAACATGTTTCTTTACCTTGAAAACCCACTTTGAATCAATGATGTTGACACCAGCCTTGGGAGGAACCAGTCGCCACGTTTCATTCTTAAGAAGAGCGTGGTATTCTTGCTCCATCGCAGTACGCCAGTGAGGGATACTCAGGGCAGCCTGAAAATGCCGAGGCTCAGCAGTAGGGTCGGACTGGGCCTGCGCCATGCAAGTCGCAAGCCAGGCCACCGTGCCATCCTTGCGTTCCTTAGGATGAAACACCCCACTTTTGCTTCGTGTATGAGGACGCGGCACAGGGGGCGGAGCAGGTGGCGAAACCGACGGTGAGGATAATGAAGTGGACGCAGCATCCGTCATGGCAGAGGCTGATGCAGTCTGTGGCGGTGCAAAGGAAGAAGAAGAGCTCGGGCGTGGCGGCTGGAGGTGGACAGGAGGGCCGGCGACCCTGCAGGCGGTCGATTCGCTGCCGAATCGACCGGATCCATGGAGGAACCGCCGGATTCCAGGAGCGGCAGCCATTGTTGGCGCCGTCTCTTCTCGCAGCGCCGCCTCTTCTTCTTCCTTCAGCAGGACAACCCACATGAATCTGGAAAAATCGTCAACCAACACGAGAAAGTACTGCTTGCCACCAGGTGTCACTGAAGTAATTGGCCCACAGAGGTCGCCATGCCAAAGCTCAAGTTGTTGTTGAGCTCTGAATGCTACTTGTGCTGGGAATGGCAACCTTTTTTGCTTGGCGATCATGCAGCCGTCACACACTTGATCGACTTGCTCAATGCATGGCATTCCTTCAACCATGTTTTGACCAGTGAGCATAATGACCTGAAATTGATGTGGCCAAATCTCATGTGCCATAACCAAGCATCCTCCTTTGCATGTGCTAGTAGGCAAACTGGTTCACACTGTTGTATCTTCAGTACATACATACGATTTCGAGTTCTGGGCACGCGGGCAAGCACCTTTCTCTGGCTATCACAGATTGTCATCACACCATCTTCGCCGGTGTACTTACAGCCGCTCTCCTCTAGCTGTCCAAAACTAATAATATTGTTCTTCAGTCTTGGAATAAAGTACACATCTGGCAGCACTCGGTGCTCGCCAGTGAGGGACTGCATCAGTACAACCCCTCGCCCGCAGATCTCTACAGCAGACCCGTCCCCAAACCTGACCTTGCCGTGAACAGAACGGTCCAGCTCAGCAAAATTCTGTGGATTGCCTGTCATGTGGTTACTTGCTCCAGAGTCCAGGTACCACAAGTTGTCACGAGCACCTGAGAATTTGGCACCACTTTCTCTTCATTCAGGAAGACCTGTTCAGCCTGTTCAACACTCTGCTGCTGCAACTCACAAGTCTCCAGCATGAACAGTGCTGGATCCTCTTCCTCCTTCTACACGAGATTTGCCTTCTCGCGTTTAGGTTCTGGACAATCAGATTGGAAATGTCCCGTCTCGTTGCAGTTGTAGCATCTCACCTTGGCAATGTCAAATGTTCCTTTCTTCTTCTGCTTGCCACGGTCACTGCCTGAATCCTTCCCTGACTTGGTGGAATCACTCTTCCCACCTGTCTTCTTTCCTGCAGACCCACTCGAGCCACTGCCCTTCTTGGTCTGCATCAGCTGCTCCAGTGCCCTAGGGTTGGAGGCGATTCGGTGGCGGAGGAGTTGGTGGCGTTGGCATTGCGGAATGAGCCGTGATGCCGAAGATCGGCAACAAGCAGCAAGGGAAGGCGGAGGACATCGACGGAGGTACGAGCGGAGGAGCGCTCGTAGCCAGAGCACCGTCGCGCGGTGGAGTACCTCAGGAGGAAGAAGAAGAGGCGGTGCTGCGAGAAGAGGCGGCGTCAACAATTGGTATCAGAGCCTTATTGATCCGAGGCAACGGCGGCGGCACAGCGGAATCCATGTGAGGGAGACGTCGGTGGCGGCGCGGCGGATGTTGTTGCTGGCACGATTGTGCTAGCGGCCGGTGCACGTCTCCATCATCGTCGAGCTGCGTCACGAGCGATGGAGAGAGGTGTGCTGCCTGGTAAGTTGTGGCACCGGTGGCAAGGAGGTGATGGCCATGGAGCGGAGGCCATTGCCATGAGGAGTTCAACATCCATGTCCGAGTCGGCGACAAGGTGTGTCATCGTGGGCAACATGGAGGCGAGTCACCGGCGAGTTGCGGCACCGGCGGCAAGGAGGTGATGGCCATGGAGCGGAGGCCATTGCCACAACGAGTTCCATGTCCGAGTCGTCGACAAGGTGCGTCATCGTCGACAACATGGAAGCGGGTCATCGGCAAGTTGCATCACCGGTGACGAACGAGTCATCGGCGAACTACGGCACCGGTGGCAAACATGCGGCAATGAACGTGCCACGGCGGCGCGCTCGTGTTGAAGGTCACCATGGAGGAGTTTGAATAAATGACAACAAGGTTAAGGAGGTGATTGTTAGAGTTAACCATGTTGTTTTGTTTTACATCATAGTCATTTAGTAGTTATGCACGTAGTCATGTCCAACCGACTAAGTTGTGGCCATGTAGTCATGTGAAGATGAGACCATGTGTACATGCAAGCTAGTTGTGAGGTTAGACAATTAGCAAATACTCCCTCCGTTCCCAAATACTTGTCTTTCTAGGCATTTTAAATGGACTAAATATACGGATGTATGTAGACATATTTTAAAGTGTAGATTCATTCATTTTGCGCCATATGTAGTCACTTGTTGAAATCTCTAGAAAAACAAGTATTTAGGAACGGAGGGAGTAGTCTACATGCATGGATGTATTAGTCAGTTTCCTGCATACACTACGGAGTCGGAGCAGCCCATCGAGTCGCGTGACAGATCAAGCGGAGGAGGGATAATCAGGAGCAATTAGTGGTGACTTGGTCCTATACGTGTCCATCCAGAGGATCTGTAGATTTGGTTGTTATTCTAGCATGTGTGTAGCTAGCCAGTTGAGTGATAATCGGTTGAGCCAATGTGTGGCTTGACCGGGTGAGTTGCATGCAGGGACGTGTGTGCGCATGCATGTAGTGGGTTAGTTGGATTAGTGGGGGTTAGCAGCCGAGTGTGGCGGCTGACCCGTGCGTGTGTGGGTCTATTGTACTGGTATTTAAGGTGATCAGATGAATGAGAAAGTGAGGCCGTAAGGGCAGTGAAAAATGTAGCCTTCGTAGTAGCCAAGGGAGAGTCATTTGGCAAAGCTATGTGTTCTTCCCTGAAATATGTGTGTGTGTGGGCGTTTTTGTGTGTTTGAGAGAAACTAAGTATTAGACAAGGGTTTTAGGGTTTGTGGCACACCTCCAAACGTGGGGTGACCTTTTCATTATATAGAGAGGTACATAATGATGTACAACATAATTACAAGTGGGGCCCAGTATATACAGAGTCTAACACCCTCCCTCAATCTTAAGCGTGCTCAGAAGAATTCACCAGGTTGAGATTGCGCCTACACCCCTCAAACTGAGGAAGAGGCAGTGGCTTCGTGAAGATGTCAGCAAGTTGATCTTTCGAGGAGATGAACTTGATAAGAAGCAGTTTCTGGGCAACACGTTCCCTGAAAAAATGGTAATCAACTTCGATGTGTTTGGTGCGAGCATGAAAGACTGGATTTGAAGACAAATACGTCGCCCCAATGTTATCACACCAAAGCACCGGCGGCTGCTTCTGAGGAATCTTCAACTCTCTGAGCAAAAACTGTATCCAAATAAGCTCTGTTGTGGCATTTGCAACTGCTTTGTACTCAGCTTCAGTGCTACTGCGGGACACCGTTGCTTGTTTATGAGCACTCCGGGCGATCAAATTCGAACCAAGGAACACTGCATATCCCCCCATTGATCGTCTGTCATCCGGACTCCCAGCCCAGTCTGCATCAGAGAACGGAGAGAGAACTCCAGAGGGGGCCGGTTGCAGATGCAAGCCATAAGAAGAAGTGAACTGGATGTTGCGCAAGATGCGCTTAACCGCAGCCCAGTGAGAGTCTCTAGGAGCATGAAGAAACTGGCAGACACGGTTGACTGCATAGGAGATATCAGGACGAGTGATAGTCAAGTACTGCAAGCCACCAACAATACTGCGATACTCAGTAGCCTCATCAGCAGGGAGAAGAGAACCATCGAGATCAGAGAGTCTGTCAGTGGAGGACATAGGTGTAGTAGCTGTCTTGCACTGGAGCATACCAGACCGCCGAAAAATATCGAGAGAATACTTCTGCTGAGTGAGAGTCAAGCCAGAACCAGAGGACAAAACTTCGAGGCCAAGGAAATAGTGAAGCTGCCCAAGATCCTTAACCGCAAAGTCAGCACTCAGAGCAGAAACCAAGCGATCCACAGCATAGTCCGAGGAACTGACCAAGATGATATCGTCAACATAGACCAGTAGGTACATAGTAACTGTCGGTCGCTGAAGAAGAAATAACGAGGTATCGGCCAGAGAGGGAACAAATGCATGAGCCCAAAGAGTGGTGCCAAGATGCGCATGCCAAGCACGTGGAGCCTGCTTCAGACCATAGAGTGCCTTAACAAGGCGACATAGATGCTGCGAACGAGCTGTATCAACAAAACCAGGAGGCTGACGCATGTAAACCTCCTCCTCAAGGACACCATGAAGGAAAGCATTCTGAACATCAAGCTGACGAAGAGACCAGCCACGGGTAATTGCCAGTGAGAGCAGAATCCGGATCGTGGTAGGCTTGACCACTGGACTGAAGGTGTCCTCATAATCAAGGCCATGGCGTTGTTTGAATCCTTTAGCAACCAGTCGAGCCTTGTATCTCTCGATAGAACCATCAACATGTTTCTTTACCTTGAAAACCCACTTTGAATCAATGATGTTGACACCAGCCTTGGGAGGAACCAGTCGCCACGTTTCATTCTTAAGAAGAGCGTGGTATTCTTGCTCCATCGCAGTACGCCAGTGAGGGATACTCAGGGCAGCCTGAAAATGCCGAGGCTCAGCAGTAGGGTCGGACTGGGCCTGCGCCATGCAAGTCGCAAGCCAGGCCACCGTGCCATCCTTGCGTTCCTTAGGATGAAACACCCCACTTTTGCTTCGTGTATGAGGACGCGGCACAGGGGGCGGAGCAGGTGGCGAAACCGACGGTGAGGATAATGAAGTGGACGCAGCATCCGTCATGGCAGAGGCTGATGCAGTCTGTGGCGGTGCAAAGGAAGAAGAAGAGCTCGGGCGTGGCGGCTGGAGGTGGACAGGAGGGCCGGCGACCCTGCA
>NC_041381.1:129058547-129083202 GCF_002162155.2 Triticum dicoccoides | reverse complement strand
GCCAAGGGAGAGTCATTTGGCAAAGCTATGTGTTCTTCCCTGAAATATGTGTGTGTGTGGGCGTTTTTGTGTGTTTGAGAGAAACTAAGTATTAGACAAGGGTTTTAGGGTTTGTGGCACACCTCCAAACGTGGGGTGACCTTTTCATTATATAGAGAGGTACATAATGATGTACAACATAATTACAAGTGGGGCCCAGTATATACAGAGTCTAACACCCTCCCTCAATCTTAAGCGTGCTCAGAAGAATTCACCAGGTTGAGATTGCGCCTACACCCCTCAAACTGAGGAAGAGGCAGTGGCTTCGTGAAGATGTCAGCAAGTTGATCTTTCGAGGAGATGAACTTGATAAGAAGCAGTTTCTGGGCAACACGTTCCCTGAAAAAATGGTAATCAACTTCGATGTGTTTGGTGCGAGCATGAAAGACTGGATTTGAAGACAAATACGTCGCCCCAATGTTATCACACCAAAGCACCGGCGGCTGCTTTTGAGGAATCTTCAACTCTCTGAGCAAAAACTGTATCCAAATAAGCTCTACTGTGGCATTTGCAACTGCTTTGTACTCAGCTTCAGTGCTACTGCGGGACACCGTTGCTTGTTTACGAGCACTCCAGGCGATCAAATTCAAACCAAGGAACACTACATATCCCCCTGTTGATCGTCTGTCATCCGGACTCCCAGCCCAGTCTGCATCAGAGAACGGAGAGAGAACTCCAGAGGGGGCTGGTTGCAGATGCAAGCCATAAGAAGAAGTGAACCGAATGTTGCGCAAGATGCGCTTAACCGCAGCCCAGTGAGAGTCTCTAGGAGCATGAAGAAACTGGCAGACACGGTTGACTGCATAGGAGATATCAGGACGAGTGATAGTCAAGTACTGCAAGCCACCAACAATACTGCGATACTCAGTAGCCTCATCAGCAGGGAGAAGAGAACCATCGAGATCAGAGAGTCTGTCAGTGGAGGACATAGGTGTAGTAGCTGTCTTGCACTGGAGCATACCAGACCGCCGAAAAATATCGAGAGAATACTTCTGCTGAGTGAGAGTCAAGCCAGAACCAGAGAACAAAACTTCGAGGCCAAGGAAATAGTGAAGCTGCCCAAGATCCTTAACCGCAAAGTCAGCACTCAGAGCAGAAACCAAGCGATCCGCAGCATAGTCCGAGGAACTGACCAAGATGATATCGTCAACATAGACCAGTAGGTACATAGTAACTGTCGGTCGCTGAAGAAGAAATAACGAGGTATCGGCCAGAGAGGGAACAAATCCATGAGCCCGAAGAGTGGTGCCAAGATGCGCATGCCAAGCACGTGGAGCCTGCTTCAGACCATAGAGTGCCTTAACAAGGCGACATAGATGCTGCGAACGAGCTGTATCAACAAAACCAGGAGGCTGACGCATGTAAACCTCCTCCTCAAGGACACCATGAAGGAAAGCATTCTGAACATCAAGCTGACGAAGAGACCAGCCACGGGTAATTGCCAGTGAGAGCAGAATCCGGATCATGGTAGGCTTGACCACTGGACTGAAGGTGTCCTCATAATCAAGGCCATGGCATTGTTTGAATCCTTTAGCAACCAGTCAAGCCTTGTATCTCTCGATAGAACCATCAACATGTTTCTTTACCTTGAAAACCCACTTTGAATCAATGATGTTGACACCAGCCTTGGGAGGAACCAGTCGCCACGTTTCATTCTTAAGAAGAGCGTGGTATTCTTGCTCCATCGCAGTACGCCAGTGAGGGATACTCAGGGCAGCCTGAAAATGCCGAGGCTCAGCAGTAGGGTCGGACTGGGCCTGCGCCATGCAAGTCGCAAGCCAGGCCACCGTGCCATCCTTGCGTTCCTTAGGATGAAACACCCCACTTTTGCTTCGTGTATGAGGACGCGGCACAGGGGGCGGAGCAGGTGGCGAAACCGACGGTGAGGATAATGAAGTGGACGCAGCATCCGTCATGGCAGAGGCTGATGCAGTCTGTGGCGGTGCAAAGGAAGAAGAAGAGCTCGGGCGTGGCGGCTGGAGGTGGACAGGAGGGCCGGCGACCCTGCAGGCGGTCGATTCGCTGCCGAATCGACCGGATCCGTGGAGGAACCGCCGGATTCCAGGAGCGGCAGCCATTGTTGGCGCCGTCTCTTCTCGCAGCGCCGCCTCTTCTTCTTCCTTCAGCAGGACAACCCACATGAATCTGGAAAAATCGTCAACCAACACGAGAAAGTACTGCTTGCCACCAGGTGTCACTGAAGTAATTGGCCCACAGAGGTCGCCATGCCAAAGCTCAAGTTGTTGTTGAGCTCTGAATGCTACTTGTGCTGGGAATGGCAACCTTTTTTGCTTGGCGATCATGCAGCCGTCACACACTTGATCGACTTGCTCAATGCATGGCATTCCTTCAACCATGTTTTGACCAGTGAGCATAATGACCTGAAATTGATGTGGCCAAATCTCATGTGCCATAACCAAGCATCCTCCTTTGCATGTGCTAGTAGGCAAACTGGTTCACACTGTTGTATCTTCAGTACATACATACGATTTCGAGTTCTGGGCACGCGGGCAAGCACCTTTCTCTGGCTATCACAGATTGTCATCACACCATCTTCGCCGGTGTACTTACAGCCGCTCTCCTCTAGCTGTCCAAAACTAATAATATTGTTCTTCAGTCTTGGAATAAAGTACACATTGGCAGCACTCGGTGCTCGCGAGTGAGGGACTGCATCAGTACAACCCCTCGCCCGCAGATCTCTACAGCAGACCCGTCCCCAAACCTGACCTTGCCGTGAACATAACGGTCTAGCTCAGCAAAATTCTGTGGATTGCCTGTCATGTGGTTACTTGCTCCAGAGTCCAGGTACCACAAGTTGTCACGAGCACCTGAGAATTTGGCACCACTTTCTCTTCATTCAGGAAGACCTGTTCAGCCTGTTCAACACTCTGCTGCTGCAACTCACAAGTCTCCAGCATGAACAGTGCTGGATCCTCTTCCTCCTTCTGCACGAGATTTGCCTTCTCGCGTTTAGGTTCTGGACAATCAGATTGGAAATGTCCCGTCTCGTTGCAGTTGTAGCATCTCACCTTGGCAATGTCAAATGTTCCTTTCTTCTTCTGCTTGCCACGGTCACTGCCTGAATCCTTTCCTGACTTGGTGGAATCACTCTTCCCACCTGTCTTCTTTCCTGCAGACCCGCTCGAGGCACTGCCCTTCTTGGTCTGCATCAGCTGCTCCAGTGCCCTAGGGTTGGAGGCGATTCGGTGGCGGAGGAGTTGGTGGCGTTGGCATTGCGGAACGAGCCGTGATGCCGAATATCGGCAACAAGCAGCAAGGGAAGGTGGAGGACATCGACGGAGGTACGAGCGGAGGAGCGCTCGTAGCCAGAGCACCGTCGCGCGGTGGAGTACCTCAGGAGGAAGAAGAAGAGGTGGTGCTGCGAGAAGAGGCGGCGTCAACAATTGGTATCAGAGCCTTATTGATCCGAGGCAACGGCGGCGGCACAGCGGAATCCATGTGAGGGAGACGTCGGTGGCGGCGCGGCGGATGTTGTTGCTGGCACGATTGTGCTAGCGGCCGGTGCACGTCTCCATCATCGTCGAGCTGCGTCACGAGCGATGGAGAGAGGTGTGCTGCCTGGTAAGTTGTGGCACCGGCGGCAAGGAGGTGATGGCCATGGAGCGGAGGCCATTGCCATGAGGAGTTCAACATCCATGTCCGAGTCGGCGACAAGGTGTGTCATCGTGGGCAACATGGAGGCGAGTCACCGGCGAGTCACGGCACCGGCGGCAAGGAGGTGATGGCCATGGAGCGGAGGCCATTGCCACAACGAGTTCCATGTCCGAGTCGTCGACAAGGTGCGTCATCGTCGACAACATGGAAGCGGGTCATCGGCAAGTTGCGTCACCGGTGACGAACGAGTCATCGGCGAACTACGGCACCGGTGGCAAACATGCGGCAATGAACGTGCCACGGCGGCGCGCTCGTGTTGAAGGTCACCATGGAGGAGTTTGAATAAATGACAACAAGGTTAAGGAGGTGATTGTTAGAGTTAACCATGTTGTTTTGTGTTACATCATAGTCATTTAGTAGTTATGCACGTAGTCATGTCCAACCGACTAAGTTGTGGCCATGTAGTCATGTGAAGATGAGACCATGTGTACATGCAAGCTAGTTGTGAGGTTAGACAATTAGCAAATACTCCCTCCGTTCCCAAATACTTGTCTTTCTAGGCATTTTAAATGGACTAAATATACGGATGTATGTAGACATATTTTAAAGTGTAGATTCATTCATTTTGCGCCGTATGTAGTCACTTGTTGAAATCTCTAGAAAAACAAGTATTTAGGAACGAAGGGAGTAGTCTACATGCATGGATGTATTAGTCAGTTTGCTGCATACACTACGGAGTCGGAGCAGCCCATCGAGTCACGTGACAGATCAAGCGGAGGAGGGATAATCAGGAGCAATTAGTGGTGACTTGGTCCTATACGTGTCCATCCAGAGGATCTGTAGATTTGGTTGTTATTCTAGCGTGTGTGTAGCTAGCCAGTTGAGTGATAATCGGTTGAGCCAATGTGTGGCTTGACCGGGTGAGTTGCATGCAGGGACGTGTGTGCGCATGCATGTAGTGGGTTAGTTGGATTAGTGGGGGTTAGCAGCCGAGTGTGGCGGCTGACCCGTGCGTGCGTGGGTCTATTGTACTGGTATTTAAGGTGATCAGATGAATGAGAAAGTGAGGCCGTAAGGGCAGTGAAAAATGTAGCCTTCGTAGTAGCCAACGGAGAGTCATTTGGCAAAGCTATGTGTTCTTCCCTGAAATATGTGTGTGTGTGGGCGTTTTTGTGTGTTTGAGAGAAACTAAGTATTAGACAAGGGTTTTAGGGTTTGTGGCACACCTCCAAACTGGGGGTGACCTTTTCATTATATAGAGAGGTACATAATGATGTACAACATAACAAGTGGGGCCCAGTATATACAGAGTCTAACACCCTCCCTCAATCTTAAGCGTGCTCAGAAGAATTCACCAGGTTGAGATTGCGCCTACACCCCTCAAACTGAGGAAGAGGCAGTGGCTTCGTGAAGATGTCAGCAAGTTGATCTTTCGAGGAGATGAACTTGATAAGAAGCAGTTTCTGGGAAACACGTTCCCTGAAAAAATGGTAATCAACTTCGATGTGTTTGGTGCGAGCATGAAAGACTGGATTTGAAGACAAATACGTCGCCCCAATGTTATCACACCAAAGCACCGGCGGCTGCTTCTGAGGAATCTTCAACTCTCTGAGCAAAAACTGTATCCAAATAAGCTCTGCTGTGGCATTTGCAACTGCTTTGTACTCAGCTTCAGTGCTACTGCGGGACACCGTTGCTTGTTTACGAGCACTCCAGGCGATCAAATTCGAACCAAGGAACACTGCATATCCCCCCGTTGATCGTCTGTCATCCGGACTCCCAGCCCAGTCTGCATCAGAGAACGGAGAGAGAACTCCAGAGGGGGCTGGTTGCAGATGCAAGCCATAAGAAGAAGTGAACCGGATGTTGCGCAAGATGCGCTTAACCGCAGTCCAGTGAGAGTCTCTAGGAGCATAAAGAAACTGGCAGACACGGTTGACTGCATAGGAGATATCAGGACGAGTGATAGTCAAGTACTGCAAGCCACCAACAATACTGCGATACTCAGTAGCCTCATCAGCAGGGAGAAGAGAACCATCGAGATCAGAGAGTCTGTCAGTGGAGGACATAGGTGTAGTAGCTGTCTTGCACTGGAGCATACCAGACCGCCGAAAAATATCGAGAGAATACTTCTGCTGAGTGAGAGTCAAGCCAGAACCAGAGGACAAAACTTCGAGGCCAAGGAAATAGTGAAGCTGCCCAAGATCCTTAACCGCAAAGTCAGCACTCAGAGCAGAAACCAAGCGATCCGCAGCATAGTCCGAGGAACTGACCAAGATGATATCGTCAAGATAGACCAGTAGGTACATAGTAACTGTCGGTCGCTGAAGAAGAAATAACGAGGTATCGGCCAGAGAGGGAACAAATCCATGAGCCCGAAGAGTGGTGCCAAGATGCGCATGCCAAGCACGTGGAGCCTGCTTCAGACCATAGAGTGCCTTAACAAGGCGACATAGATGCTGCGAACGAGCTGTATCAACAAAACCAGGAGGCTGACGCATGTAAACCTCCTCCTCAAGGACACCATGAAGGAAAGCATTCTGAACATCAAGCTGACGAAGAGACCAGCCACGGGTAATTGCCAGTGAGAGCAGAATCCGGATCGTGGTAGGCTTGACCACTGGACTGAAGGTGTCCTCATAATCAAGGCCATGGCGTTGTTTGAATCCTTTAGCAACCAGTCGAGCCTTGTATCTCTCGATAGAACCATCAACATGTTTCTTTACCTTGAAAACCCACTTTGAATCAATGATGTTGACACCAGCCTTGGGAGGAACCAGTCGCCACGTTTCATTCTTAAGAAGAGCGTGGTATTCTTGCTCCATCGCAGTACGCCAGTGAGGGATACTCAGGGCAGCCTGAAAATGCCGAGGCTCAGCAGTAGGGTCGGACTGGGCCTGCGCCATGCAAGTCGCAAGCCAGGCCATCGTGCCATCCTTGCGTTCCTTAGGACGAAACACCCCACTTTTGCTTCGTGTATGAGGATGTGGCACAGGGGGCGGAGGAGGTGGCGAAACCGACGGTGAGGATAATGAAGTGGACGCAGCATCCATCATGGCAGAGGTTGATGCAGTCTGTGGCGGTGCAAAGGAAGAAGAAGAGCTCGGGCGTGGCGGCTGGAGGTGGACAGGAGGGCCGGCGACCCTGCAGGCGGTCGATTCGCTGCCGAATCGACCGGATCCGTGGAGGAACCGCCGGATTCCAGGAGCGGCAGCCATTGTTGGCGCCGTCTCTTCTCGCAGCGCCGCCTCTTCTTCTTCCTTCAACAGGACAACCCACATGAATCTGGAAAAATCGTCAACCAACACGAGAAAGTACTGCTTGCCACCAGGTGTCACTGAAGTAATTGGCCCACAGAGGTCGCCATGCCAAAGCTCAAGTTGCTGTTGAGCTCTGAATGCTACTTGTGCTGGGAATGGCAACCTTTTTTGCTTGGCGATCATGCAGCCGTCACACACTTGATCGACTTGCTCAATGCATGGCATTCCTTCAACCATGTTTTCACCAGTGAGCATAATGACCTGAAATTGATGTGGCCAAATCTCATGTGCCATAACCAAGCATCCTCCTTTGCATGTGCTAGTAGGCAAACTGGTTCACACTGTTGTATCTTCAGTACATACATACGATTTCGAGTTCTGGGCACGCGGGCAAGCACCTTTCTCTGGCTATCACAGATTGTCATCACACCATCTTCGCCGGTGTACTTACAGCCGCTCTCCTCTAGCTGTCCAAAACTAATAATATTGTTCTTCAGTCTTGGAATAAAGTACACATCTGGCAGCACTCGGTGCTCGCCAGTGAGGGACTGCATCAGTACAACCCCTCGCCCGCAGATCTCTACAGCAGACCCGTCCCCAAACCTGACCTTGCCGTGAACAGAACGGTCCAGCTCAGCAAAATTCTGTGGATTGCCTGTCATGTGGTTACTTGCTCCAGAGTCCAGGTACCACAAGTTGTCACGAGCACCTGAGAATTTGGCACCACTTTCTCTTCATTCAGGAAGACCTGTTCAGTCTGTTCAACACTCTTCTGCTGCAACTCACAAGTCTCCAGCATGAACAGTGCTGGATCCTCTTCCTCCTTCTGCACGAGATTTGCCTTCTCGCGTTTAGGTTCTGGACAATCAGATTGGAAATGTCCCGTCTCGTTGCAGTTGTAGCATCTCACCTTGGCAATGTCAAATTTTCCTTTCTTCTTCTGCTTGCCACGGTCACTGCCTGAATCCTTCCCTCACTTGGTGGAATCACTCTTCCCACCTGTCTTCTTTCCTGCAGACCCGCTCGAGCCACTGCCCTTCTTGGTCTGCATCAGCTGCTCCAGTGCCCTAGGGTTGGAGGCGATTCGGTGGCGGAGGAGTTGGTGGCGTTGGCATTGCGGAACGAGCCGTGATGCCGAAGATCAGCAACAAGCAGCAAGGGAAGGCGGAGGACATCGACGGAGGTACGAGCGGAGGAGCGCTCGTAGCCAGAGCACCGTCGCGCGGTGGAGTACCTCAGGAGGAAGAAGAAGAGGCGGTGCTGCGAGAAGAGGCGGCGTCAACAATTGGTATCAGAGCCTTATTGATCCGAGGCAACGGCGGCGGCACAGCGGAATCCATGTGAGGGAGACGTCGGTGGCGGCGCGGCGGATGTTGTTGCTGGCACGATTGTGCTAGCGGCCGGTGCACGTCTCCGTCATCGTCGAGCTGCGTCACGAGCGATGGAGAGAGGTGTGCTGCCTGGTAAGCTGTGGCACCGGCGGCAAGGAGGTGATGGCCATGGAGCGGAGGCCATTGCCATGAGGAGTTCAACATCCATGTCCGAGTCGGCGACAAGGTGTGTCATCGTGGGCAACATGGAGGCGAGTCACCGGCGAGTTGCGGCACCGGCGGCAAGGAGGTGATGGCCATGGAGTGGAGGCCATTGCCACAACGAGTTCCATGTCCGAGTCGTCGACAAGGTGCGTCATCGTCGACAACATGGAAGCGGGTCATCGGCAAGTTGCGTCACCGGTGACGAACGAGTCATCGGCGAATTGCGGCACCGGTGGCAAACATGCGGCAATGAACGTGCCACGGTGGCGCGCTCGTGTTGAAGGTCACCATGGAGGAGTTTGAATAAATGACAACAAGGTTAAGGAGGTGATTGTTAGAGTTAACCATGTTGTTTTGTTTTACATCATAGTCATTTAGTAGTCATGCACGTAGTCATGTCCAACCGACTAAGTTGTGGCCATGTAGTCATGTGAAGATGAGACCATGTGTACATGCAAGCTAGTTGTGAGGTTAGACAATTAGCAAATACTCCCTCCGTTCCCAAATACTTGTCTTTCTAGGCATTTTAAATGGACTAAATATATGGATGTATGTAGACATATTTTAAAGTGTAGATTCATTCATTTTGCGCCGTATGTAGTCACTTGTTGAAATCTCTAGAAAAACAAGTATTTAGGAACGGAGGGAGTAGTCTACATGCATGGATGTATTAGTCAGTTTGCTGCATACACTACGGAGTCGGAGCAGCCCATCGAGTCGCGTGACAGATCAAGCGGAGGAGGGATAATCAGGAGCAATTAGTGGTGACTTGGTCCTATACGTGTCCATCCAGAGGATCTGTAGATTTGGTTGTTATTCTAGCGTGTGTGTAGCTAGCCAGTTGAGTGATAATCGGTTGAGCCAATGTGTGGCTTGACCGGGTGAGTTGCATGCAGGGACGTGTGTGCGCATGCATGTAGTGGGTTAGTTGGATTAGTGGGGGTTAGCAGCCGAGTGTGGCGGCTGACCCGTGCGTGCGTGGGTCTATTGTACAGGTATTTAAGATGATCAGATGAATGAGAAAGTGAGGCCGTGAGGGCAGTGAAAAATGTAGCCTTCGTAGTGGCCAAGGGAGAGTCATTTGGCAAAGCTATGTGTTCTTCCCTGAAATATGTGTGTGTGTGGGCGTTTTTGTGTGTTTGAGAGAAACTAAGTATTAGACAAGGGTTTTAGGGTTTGTGGCACACCTCCAAACGTGGGGTGACCTTTTCATTATATAGAGAGGTACATAATGATGTACAACATAATTACAAGTGGGGCCCAGTATATACAGAGTCTAACACCCTCCCTCAATCTTAAGCGTGCTCAGAAGAATTCACCAGGTTGAGATTGCGCCTACACCCCTCAAACTGAGGAAGAGGCAGTGGCTTCGTGAAGATGTCAGCAAGTTGATCTTTCGAGGAGATGAACTTGATAAGAAGCAGTTTCTGGGCAACACGTTCCCTGAAAAAATGGTAATCAACTTCGATGTGTTTGGTGCGAGCATGAAAGACTGGATTTGAAGACAAATACGTTGCCCCAATGTTATCACACCAAAGCACCGGCGGCTGCTTCTGAGGAATCTTCAACTCTCTGAGCAAAAACTGTATCCAAATAAGCTCTACTGTGGCATTTGCAACTGCTTTGTACTCAGCTTCAGTGCTACTGCGGGACACCGTTGCTTGTTTACGAGCACTCCAGGCGATCAAATTCGAACCAAGGAACACTGCATATCCCCCCGTTGATCGTCTGTCATCCGGACTCCCAGCCCAGTCTGCATCAGAGAACGGAGAGAGAACTCCAGAGGGGGCTGGTTGCAGATGCAAGCCATAAGAAGAAGTGAACCGGATGTTGCGCAAGATGCGCTTAACCGCAGCCCAGTGAGAGTCTCTAGGAGCATGAAGAAACTGGCAGACACGGTTGACTGCATAGGAGATATCAGGACGAGTGATAGTCAAGTACTGCAAGCCACCAACAATACTGCGATACTCAGTAGCCTCATCAGCAGGGAGAAGAGAACCATCGAGATCAGAGAGTCTGTCAGTGGAGGACATAGGTCTAGTAGCTGTCTTGCACTGGAGCATACCAGACCGCCGAAAAATATCGAGAGAATACTTCTGCTGAGTGAGAGTCAAGCCAGAACCAGAGGACAAAACTTCGAGGCCAAGGAAATAGTGAAGCTGCCCAAGATCCTTAACCGCAAAGTCAGCACTCAGAGCAGAAACCAAGCGATCCGCAGCATAGTCCGAGGAACTGACCAAGATGATATCGTCAACATAGACCAGTAGGTACATAGTAACTGTCGGTCGCTGAAGAAGAAATAACGAGGTATCGGCCAGAGAGGGAACAAATCCATGAGCCCGAAGAGTGGTGCCAAGATGCGCATGCCAAGCACGTGGAGCCTGCTTCAGACCATAGAGTGCCTTAACAAGGCGACATAGATGCTGCGAACGAGCTGTATCAACAAAACCAGGAGGCTGACGCATGTAAACCTCCTCCTCAAGGACACCATGAAGGAAAGCATTCTGAACATCAAGCTGACGAAGAGACCAGCCACGGGTAATTGCCAGTGAGAGCAGAATCCGGATCGTGGTAGGCTTGACCACTGGACTGAAGGTGTCCTCATAATCAAGGCCATGGCGTTGTTTGAATCCTTTAGCAACCAGTCGAGCCTGGTATCTCTCGATAGAACCATCAACATGTTTCTTTACCTTGAAAACCCACTTTGAATCAATGATGTTGACACCAGCCTTGGGAGGAACCAGTCGCCACGTTTCATTCTTAAGAAGAGCGTGGTATTCTTGCTCCATCGCAGTACGCCAGTGAGGGATACTCAGGGCAGCCTGAAAATGCCGAGGCTCAGCAGTAGGGTCGGACTGGGCCTGCGCCATGCAAGTCGCAAGCCAGGCCACCGTGCCATCCTTGCGTTCCTTAGGATGAAACACCCCACTTTTGCTTCGTGTATGAGGACGCGGCACAGGGGGCGGAGCAGGTGGCGAAACCGACGGTGAGGATAATGAAGTGGACGCAGCATCCGTCATGGCAGAGGCTGATGCAGTCTGTGGCGGTGCAAAGGAAGAAGAAGAGCTCGGGCGTGGCGGCTGGAGGTGGACAGGAGGGCCGGCGACCCTGCACGCGGTCGATTCGCTGCCGAATCGACCAGATCCGTGGAGGAACCGCCGGATTCCAGGAGCGGCAGCCATTGTTGGCGCCGTCTCTTCTCGCAGCGCCGCCTCTTCTTCTTCCTTCAGCAGGACAACCCACATGAATCTGGAAAAATCGTCAACCAACACGAGAAAGTACTGCTTGCCACCAGGTGTCACTGAAGTAATTGGCCCACAGAGGTCGCCATGCCAAAGCTCAAGTTGTTTTTGAGCTCTGAATGCTACTTGTGCTGGGAATGGCAACCTTTTTTGCTTGGCGATCATGCAGCCGTCACACACTTGATCGACTTGCTCAATGCATGGCATTCCTTCAACCATGTTTTGACCAGTGAGCATAATGACCTGAAATTGATGTGGCCAAATCTCATGTGCCATAACCAAGCATCCTCCTTTTCATGTGCTAGTAGGCAAACTGGTTCACACAGTTGTATCTTCAGTACATACATACGATTTCGAGTTCTGGGCACGCGGGCAAGCACCTTTCTCTGGCTATCACAGATTGTCATCACACCATCTTCGCCGGTGTACTTACAGCCGCTCTCCTCTAGCTGTCCAAAACTAATAATATTGTTCTTCAGTCTTGGAATAAAGTACACATCTGGCAGCACTCGGTGCTCGCCAGTGAGGGACTGCATCAGTACAACCCCTCGCCCGCAGATCTCTACAGCAGACCCGTCCCCAAACCTGACCTTGCCGTGAACAGAACGGTCCAGCTCAGCAAAATTCTGTGGATTGCCTGTCATGTGGTTACTTGCTCCAGAGTCCAGGTACCACAAGTTGTCACGAGCACCTGAGAATTTGGCACCACTTTCTCTTCATTCAGGAAGACCTGTTCAGCCTGTTCAACACTCTGCTGCTGCAACTCACAAGTCTCCAGCATGAACAGTGCTGGATCCTCTTCCTCCTTCTGCACGAGATTTGCCTTCTCGCGTTTAGGTTCTGGACAATCAGATTGGAAATGTCCCGTCTCGTTGCAGTTGTAGCATCTCACCTTGGCAATGTCAAATTTTCCTTTCTTCTTCTGCTTGCCACGGTCACTGCCTGAATCCTTCCCTCACTTGGTGGAATCACTCTTCCCACCTGTCTTCTTTCCTGCAGACCCGCTCGAGCCACTGCCCTTCTTGGTCTGCATCAGCTGCTCAAGTGCCCTAGGGTTGGAGGCGATTCGGTGGCGGAGGAGTTGGTGGCGTTGGCATTGCGGAACGAGCCGTGATGCCGAAGATCGGCAACAAGCAGCAAGGGAAGGCGGAGGACATCGACGGAGGTACGAGCGGAGGAGCGCTCGTAGCCAGAGCACCGTCGCGCGGTGGAGTACCTCAGGAGGAAGAAGAAGAGGCGGTGCTGCGAGAAGAGGCGGCGTCAACAATTGGTATCAGAGCCTTATTGATCCGAGGCAACGACGGCGGCACAGTGGAATCCATGTGAGGGAGACGTCGGTGGCGGCGCGGCGGATGTTGTTGCTGGCACGATTGTGCTAGCGGCCGGTGCACGTCTCCATCATCGTCGAGCTGCGTCACGAGCGATGGAGAGAGGTGTGCTGCCTGGTAAGTTGTGGCACCGGCGGCAAGGAGGTGATGGCCATGGAGCGGAGGCCATTGCCATGAGGAGTTCAACATCCATGTCCGAGTCGGCGACAAGGTGTGTCATCGTGGGCAACATGGAGGCGAGTCACCGGCGAGTTGCGGCACCGGCGGCAAGGAGGTGATGGCCATGGAGCGGAGGCCATTGCCACAACGAGTTCCATGTCCGAGTCATCGACAAGGTGCGTCATTGTCGACAACATGGAAGCGGGTCATCGGCAAGTTGCGTCACCGGTGACGAACGAGTCATCGGCGAACTACGGCACCGGTGGCAAACATGCAGCAATGAACGTGCCACGGCGGCGCGCTCGTGTTGAAGGTCACCATGGAGGAGTTTGAATAAATGACAACAAGGTTAAGGAGGTGATTGTTAGAGTTAACCATGTTGTTTTGTTTTACATCATAGTCATTTAGTAGTTATGCACGTAGTCATGTCCAACCGACTAAGTTGTGGCCATGTAGTCATGTGAAGATGAGACCATGTGTACATGCAAGCTAGTTGTGAGGTTAGACAATTAGCAAATACTCCCTCCGTTCCCAAATACTTGTCTTTCTAGGCATTTTAAATGGACTAAATATACGGATTTATGTAGACATATTTTAAAGTGTAGATTCATTCATTTTGCGCCGTATGTAGTCACTTGTTGAAATCTCTAGAAAAACAAGTATTTAGGAACGGAGGGAGTAGTCTACATGCATGGATGTATTAGTCAGTTTGCTGCATACACTACGGAGTCGGAGCAGCCCATCGAGTCGCGTGACAGATCAAGCGGAGGAGGGATAATCAGGAGCAATTAGTGGTGACTTGGTCCTATACGTGTCCATCCAGAGGATCTGTAGATTTGGTTGTTATTCTAGCGTGTGTGTAGCTAGCCAGTTGAGTGATAATCGGTTGAGCCAATGTGTGGCTTGACCGGGTGAGTTGCATGCAGGGACGTGTGTGCGCATGCATGTAGTGGGTTAGTTGGATTAGTGGGGGTTAGCAGCCGAGTGTGGCGGCTGACCCGTGCGTGCGTGGGTCTATTGTACAGGTATTTAAGATGATCAGATGAATGAGAAAGTGAGGCCGTGAGGGCAGTGAAAAATGTAGCCTTCGTAGTGGCCAAGGGAGAGTCATTTGGCAAAGCTATGTGTTCTTCCCTGAAATATGTGTGTGTGTGGGCGTTTTTGTGTGTTTGAGAGAAACTAAGTATTAGACAAGGGTTTTAGGGTTTGTGGCACACCTCCAAACGTGGGGTGACCTTTTCATTATATAGAGAGGTACATAATGATGTACAACATAATTACAAGTGGGGCCCAGTATATACAGAGTCTAACACCCTCCCTCAATCTTAAGCGTGCTCAGAAGAATTCACCAGGTTGAGATTGCGCCTACACCCCTCAAACTGAGGAAGAGGCAGTGGCTTCGTGAAGATGTCAGCAAGTTGATCTTTCGAGGAGATGAACTTGATAAGAAGCAGTTTCTGGGCAACACGTTCCCTGAAAAAATGGTAATCAACTTCGATGTGTTTGGTGCGAGCATGAAAGACTGGATTTGAAGACAAATACGTCGCCCCAATGTTATCACACCAAAGCACCGGCGGCTGCTTCTGAGGAATCTTCAACTCTCTGAGCAAAAACTGTATCCAAATAAGCTCTGCTGTGGCATTTGCAACTGCTTTGTACTCAGCTTCAGTGCTACTGCGGGACACCGTTGCTTGTTTACGAGCACTCCAGGCGATCAAATTCGAACCAAGGAACACTGCATATCCCCCCGTTGATCGTCTGTCATCCGGACTCCCAGCCCAGTCTGCATCAGAGAACGGAGAGAGAACTCCAGAGGGGGCTGGTTGCAGATGCAAGCCATAAGAAGAAGTGAACCGGATGTTGCGCAAGATGCGCTTAACCGCAGCCCAGTGAGAGTCTCTAGGAGCATGAAGAAACTGGCAGACACGGTTGACTGCATAGGAGATATCAGGACGAGTGATAGTCAAGTACTGCAAGCCACCAACAATACTGCGATACTCAGTAGCCTCATCAGCAGGGAGAAGAGAACCATCGAGATCAGAGAGTTTGTCAGTGGAGGACATAGGTGTAGTAGCTGTCTTGCACTGGAGCATACCAGACCGCCGAAAAATATCGAGAGAATACTTCTGCTGAGTGAGAGTCAAGCCAGAACCAGAGGACAAAACTTCGAGGCCAAGGAAATAGTGAAGCTGCCCAAGATCCTTAACCGCAAAGTCAGCACTCAGAGCAGAAACCAAGCGATCCGCAGCATAGTCCGAGGAACTGACCAAGATGATATCGTCAACATAGACCAGTAGGTACATAGTAACTGTCGGTCGTTGAAGAAGAAATAACGAGGAATCGGCCAGAGAGGGAACAAATCCATGAGCCCGAAGAGTGGTGCCAAGATGCGCATGCCAAGCACGTGGAGCCTGCTTCAGACCATAGAGTGCCTTAACAAGGCGACATAGATGCTGCGAACGAGCTGTATCAACAAAACCAGGAGGCTGACGCATGTAAACCTCCTCCTCAAGGACACCATGAAGGAAAGCATTCTGAACATCAAGCTGACGAAGAGACCAGCCACGGGTAATTGCCAGTGAGAGCAGAATCCGGATCGTGGTAGGCTTGACCACTGGACTGAAGGTGTCCTCATAATCTAGGCCATGGCGTTGTTTGAATCCTTTAGCAACCAGTCGAGCCTTGTATCTCTTGATAGAACCATCAACATGTTTCTTTACCTTGAAAACCCACTTTGAATCAATGATGTTGACACCAGCCTTGGGAGGAACCAGTCGCCACGTTTCATTCTTAATAAGAGCATGGTATTCTTGCTCCATCGCAGTACGCCAGTGAGGGATACTCAGGGCAGCCTGAAAATGCCGAGGCTCATCAGTAGGGTCGGACTGGGCCTACGCCATGCAAGTCGCAGGCCAGGCCACCGTGCCATCCTTGCGTTCCTTAGGACGAAACACCCCACTTTTGCTTCGTGTATGAGGACGCGGCACAGGGGGCGGAGCAGGTGGCGAAACCGACGGTGAGGATAATGAAGTGGACGCAGCATCCGTCATGGCAGAGGCTGATGCAGTCTGTGGCGGTGCAAAGGAAGAAGAAGAGCTCGGGCGTGGCGGCTGGAGGTGGACAGGAGGGCCGGCGACCCTGCAGGCGGTCGATTCGCTGCCGAATCGACCGGATCCGTGGAGGAACCGCCGGATTCCAGGAGCGGCAGCCATTGTTGGCGCTGTCTCTTCTCGCAGCGCCGCCTCTTCTTCTTCCTTCAACAGGACAACCCACATGAATCTGGAAAAATCGTGAACCAACACGAGAAAGTACTGCTTGCCACCAGGTGTCACTGAAGTAATTGGCCCACAGAGGTCGCCATGCCAAAGCTCAAGTTGCTGTTGAGCTCTGAATGCTACTTGTCCTGGGAATGGCAACCTTTTTTGCTTGGCGATCATGCAGCCGTCACACACTTGATCGACTTGCTCAATGCATGGCATTCCTTCAACCATGTTTTCACCAGTGAGCATAATGACCTGAAATTGATGTGGCCAAATCTCATGTGCCATAACCAAGCATCCTCCTTTTCATGTGCTAGTAGGCAAACTGGTTCACACTGTTGTATCTTCAGTACATACATACGATTTCGAGTTCTGGGCACGCGGGCAAGCACCTTTCTCTGGCTATCACAGATTGTCATCACACCATCTTCGCCGGTGTACTTACAGCCGCTCTCCTCTAGCTGTCCAAAACTAATAATATTGTTCTTCAGTCTTGGAATAAAGTACACATCTGGCAGCACTCGGTGCTCGCCAGTGAGGGACTGCATCAGTACAACCCCTCGCCCGCAGATCTCTACAGTAGACCCATCCCCAAACCTGACCTTGTCGTGAACAGAACGGTCCAGCTCAGCAAAATTCTGTGGATTGCCTGTCATGTGGTTACTTGCTCCAGAGTCCAGGTACCACAAGTTGTCACGAGCACCTGAGAATTTGGCACCACTTTCTCTTCATTCAGGAAGACCTGTTCAGTCTGTTCAACACTCTGCTGCTGCAACTCACAAGTCTCCAGCATGAACAGTGCTGGATCCTCTTCCTCCTTCTGCACGAGATTTGCCTTCTCGCGTTTAGGTTCTGGACAATCAGATTGGAAATGTCCCGTCTCGTTGCAGTTGTAGCATCTCACCTTGGCAATGTCAAATTTTCCTTTCTTCTTCTGCTTGCCACGGTCACTGCCTGAATCCTTCCCTGACTTGGTGGAATCACTCTTCCCACCTGTCTTCTTTCCTGCAGACCCGCTCGAGCCACTGCCCTTCTTGGTCTGCATCAGCTGCTCCAGTGCCCTAGGGTTGGAGGCGATTCGGTGGCGGAGGAGTTGGTGGCGTTGGCATTGCGGAACGAGCCGTGATGCCGAAGATCGGCAACAAGCAGCAAGGGAAGGCGGAGGACATCGACGGAGGTACGAGCGGAGGAGCGCTCGTAGCCAGAGCACCGTCGCGCGGTGGAGTACCTCAGGAGGAAGAAGAAGAGGCGATGCTGCGAGAAGAGGCGGCGTCAACAATTGGTATCAGAGCCTTATTGATCCGAGGCAACGGCGGCGGCACAGCGGAATCCATGTGAGGGAGACGTCGGTGGCGGCGCGGCGGATGTTGTTGCTGGCACGATTGTGCTAGCGGCCGGTGCACGTCTCCATCATCGTCGAGCTGCGTCACGAGCGATGGAGAGAGGTGTGCTGCCTGGTAAGCTGTGGCACCGGCGGCAAGGAGGTGATGGCCATGGAGCGGAGGCCATTGCCATGAGGAGTTCAACATCCATGTCCGAGTCGGCGACAAGGTGTGTCATCGTGGGCAACATGGAGGCGAGTCACCGGCGAGTTGCGGCACCGGCGGCAAGGAGGTGATGGCCATGGAGTGGAGGCCATTGCCACAACGAGTTCCATGTCCGAGTCGTCGACAAGGTGCGTCATCGTCGACAACATGGAAGCGGGTCATCGGCAAGTTGCGTCACCAGTGACGAACGAGTCATCGGCGAACTGCGGCACCGGTGGCAAACATGCGGCAATGAACGTGCCACGGCGGCGCGCTCGTGTTGAAGGTCACCATGGAGGAGTTTGAATAAATGACAACAAGGTTAAGGAGGTGATTGTTAGAGTTAACCATGTTGTTTTGTTTTACATCATAGTCATTTAGTAGTCATGCACGTAGTCATGTCCAACCGACTAAGTTGTGGCCATGTAGTCATGTGAAGATGAGACCATGTGTACATGCAAGCTAGTTGTGAGGTTAGACAATTAACAAATACTCCCTCCGTTCCCAAATACTTGTCTTTCTAGGCATTTTAAATGGACTAAATATACGGATGTATGTAGACATATTTTAAAGTGTAGATTCATTCATTTTCCGCCGTATGTAGTCACTTGTTGAAATCTCTAGAAAAACAAGTATTTAGGAACGGAGGGAGTAGTCTACATGCATGGATGTATTAGTCAGTTTGCTGCATACACTACGGAGTCGGAGCAGCCCATCGAGTCGCGTGACAGATCAAGCGGAGGAGGGATAATCAGGAGCAATTAGTGGTGACTTGGTCCTATACGTGTCCATCCAGAGGATCTGTAGATTTGGTTGTTATTCTAGCGTGTGTGTAGCTAGCCAGTTGAGTGATAATCGGTTGAGCCAATGTGTGGCTTGACCGGGTGAGTTGCATGCAGGGACGTGTGTGCGCATGCATGTAGTGGGTTAGTTGGATTAGTGGGGGTTAGCAGCAGAGTGTGGCGGCTGACCCGTGCGTGCGTGGGTCTATTGTACTGGTATTTAAGATGATCAGATGAATGAGAAAGTGAGGCCGTGAGGGCAGTGAAAAATGTAGCCTTCGTAGTAGCCAAGGGAGAGTCATTTGGCAAAGCTATGTGTTCTTCCCTGAAATATGTGTGTGTGTGGGCGTTTTTGTGTGTTTGAGAGAAACTAAGTATTAGACAAGGGTTTTAGGGTTTGTGGCACACCTCCAAACGTGGGGTGACCTTTTCATTATATAGAGAGGTACATAATGATGTACAACATAATTACAAGTGGGGCCCAGTATATACAGAGTCTAACACCCTCCCTCAATCTTAAGCGTGCTCAGAAGAATTCACCAGGTTGAGATTGCGCCTACACCCCTCAAACTGAGGAAGAGGCAGTGGCTTCGTGAAGATGTCAGCAAGTTGATCTTTCGAGGAGATGAACTTGATAAGAAGCAGTTTCTGGGCAACACGTTCCCTGAAAAAATGGTAATCAACTTCGATGTGTTTGGTGCGAGCATGAAAGACTGGATTTGAAGGCAAATACGTCGCCCCAATGTTATCACACCAAAGCACCGGCGGCTGCTTCTGAGGAATCTTCAACTCTCTGAGCAAAAACTGTATCCAAATAAGCTCTGTTGTGGCATTTGCAACTGCTTTGTACTCAGCTTCAGTGCTACTGCGGGACACCGTTGCTTGTTTATGAGCACTCCGGGCGATCAAATTCGAACCAAGGAACACTGCATATCCCCCCGTTGATCGTCTGTCATCCGGACTCCCAGCCCAGTCTGCATCAGAGAACGGAGAGAGAACTCCAGAGGGGGCCGGTTGCAGATGCAAGCCATAAGAAGAAGTGAACCGGATGTTGCGCAAGATGCGCTTAACCGCAGCCCAGTGAGAGTCTCTAGGAGCATGAAGAAACTGGCAGACACGGTTGACTGCATAGGAGATATCAGGACGAGTGATAGTCAAGTACTGACCAAGATGATATCGTCAACATAGACCAGTAGGTACATAGTAACTGTCGGTCGCTGAAGAAGAAATAACGAGGTATCGGCCAGAGAGGGAACAAATCCATGAGCCCGAAGAGTGGTGCCAAGATGCGCATGCCAAGCACGTGGAGCCTGCTTCAGACCATAGAGTGCCTTAACAAGGCGACACAGATGCTGCGAACGAGCTGTATCAACAAAACCAGGAGGCTGACGCATGTAAACCTCCTCCTCAAGGACACCATGAAGGAAAGCATTCTGAACATCAAGCTGACGAAGAGACCAGCCACGGGTAATTGCCAGTGAGAGCAGAATCCGGATCGTGGTAGGCTTGACCACTGGACTGAAGGTGTCCTCATAATCAAGGCCATGGCGTTGTTTGAATCCTTTAGCAACCAGTCGAGCCTTGTATCTCTCGATAGAACCATCAACATGTTTCTTTACCTTGAAAACCCACTTTGAATCAATGATGTTGACACCAGCCTTGGGAGGAACCAGTCGCCACGTTTCATTCTTAAGAAGAGCGTGGTATTCTTGCTCCATCGCAGTACGCCAGTGAGGGATACTCAGGGCAGCCTGAAAATGCCAAGGCTCAGCAGTAGGGTCGAACTGGGCCTGCGCCATGCAAGTCGCAAGCCAGGCCACCGTGCCATCCTTGCGTTCCTTAGGACGAAACACCCCACTTTTGCTTCGTGTATGAGGACGCGGCACAGGGGGCGGAGCAGGTGGCGAAACCGATGGTGAGGATAATGAAGTGGACGCAGCATCCGTCATGGCAGAGGCTGATGCAGTCTGTGGCGGTGCCAAGGAAGACACGGCAGGAGACGCCGACCCACTCAAGGGCGACGCCGATCCGGGCGAGCAGGACAAGTGCCACACAGGCGACGAGGAGGACGGGGGACTCCCAGGCGGGGACGGTCCATGCGTCGGTGCAGGTGACGGCCCAGTCGGTGGGGGACTTCCAGGCAAGGACAGCCCAGGCGTCGATGGCGGGGACGCGGACGCAGACGAGATGGCCCGCTGGGCCGACGCGCCAGTCAGCAGAAGCGGCAGCTGGGCCGGAGTGGTGACGCGCGGTGCAGCAGCCGCGGTAACGGGCGCAGGCGGGCTCGTTGCATGGGACATGCACGAAGCCAGCCGATCGACATGAGCGGGCGGTGATGACGTGGCCGTCGGGGACGAGGGAACCGGAGTGTCAACCTCATCCATGAGCTCCAGCCGCACACATCTCCCAATACCTGCACCATGGTTAGACAACAAAGAGGACGAATGTGCAGCATCACAAATTGATCAGGCAATATAGTGGATGGGTGCACTGGCGGTGTGGAGCTTGTGTCATGTGAGGGATGAGCAGCAAAGGGAAAAACGTGTTCATCAAAAACAACATCTCAGGAGATATACACACGATTAGACGGGACATGAAGGCACTTATACCCTTTGTGAATAGAACTATAGCCCAGAAAGACACACTTCTTTGAACGGAACTCAAGCTTGCGATTATTATACGGACGGAGATGCGGCCAACACGCACAACCGAACACTTTAAGAAACGTGTAATCAGGAGTCTGACCAAGCAAGAGTTCAAGTGGAGTTTTCATATGAAGGAGCCGCGAGGGAAGCCTATTTATAAGAAAACAGACTGTAGTAAAGGCATCACTCCAAAAACGAAACGGGACAGATGCATAAGCAAGCAAGGTTAACCCAATTTCAACAATATGACGGTGCTTACGTTCAGCTGAACCATTCTGCTGATGTGTATGTGGGCAAGAAACACGATGAGCAATTCCAAGTTTTTCAAAGAAGGTACTGAGGTTGCGGTACTCACCCCCCCAGTCTGACTGTACATGAATGATTTTATGATTTAGGAGTCTCTCAACATGTGCTTGAAATTGTAAAAACACATTAAACACATCAGACTTATGCTTAAGAAGATAAATCCAGGTAAAGCGACTATAAGCATCAATGAAACTAACATAATATTCGTGCCCACTAACGGACAGCTGGGCAGGACCCCATACATCTGAAAACACAAGCTCAAGAGGAGTTTTGACTATATGTGTAGAAACAGAAAAAGGTAACTGATGACTCTTGCCTTGCTGGCAGGCATCACAGACGGCGGCATCTTTATTACTAGACTCGGACGGTAGCTCATGACGATGTAGGACATGACGTACAATGGGAGAAGCTGGGTGACCAAGACGAGAGTGCCATAGTGATGGAGACACACGGACGCCACTGAAGACTTGGAACGCAGCAGCAGGAGCAGGAACGTCGGTGGGGGCATCAAGAGCATATAAACCATGGCGGTAGCGACCTCTAAGAAGTATGTTCCTCGTAGCATGATCCTTAACAAAGAGATGAAACGGGTGAAACTCACAGAAAACATTATTATCCTGTGTAAGTTTAGGAACAGAGAGTAAGTTACGTGCAACTGTGGGAACACAAAGAACATTTCTAAGATGCAATGTCCTAGAGGTGTTTGTGAGAAGTGATGCCTGACCAACATGCGAAATGTGCATACCTGCCCCGTTAGCTGTGTGAACCTTGTCATGCCCGCGGTAAGGCTGTTGGACAATTAGCTTGCCCAGCTCGTTGGTGACGTGCGTGGTTGCGCCAGTATCCATGTACCAAGAAGGATCAACCGGATAAGAAGGAGTGTGACCCTGTTGCGCCATGTTAACTTGACGCTCGTTGCCCTTGCCATTATTGCCGAGGCCAAGGAAGTCCGTCTTGAACTGGCGATGACAGCGAGAGGCGACATGGCGAGGCAGGCCACAGAGCTGATATGGCTGCGCCGCACCACAGGCGGTACAGCAGGCGCAGGCGCGGCCGTCAACGACAACTCCGGGGTGCCAGAGCGCGGGGCCTGCTGCTGTTGTGCCGAGGGCGCACCACCACCTAACTTGCCCCCTCCTCCCGAGGAAGAAGCAGAGGGGCCACGGCCACCGCCTTTGCCGCGGTACACGGCGTTGACGGAGGAGTCGATGGAGACGTCGGGTCGGCGCGCATTGAGCCGTTGCTCCGTAGACAAGAGACGGCTGTAGAGTTCCTGAGGACGAAGAGGCTCCTTGCGTTCATTAATCACCTCGGCAAGCGAGTTGTAGTCGCTGTCGAGGCCGGCTAGGATGAAGGATGTGAACTCGCTGTCATGAAGGGGCTCTCCGATAGAAGCAAGAGTGCCGGCCAACTTCTTGATCTTGTTGTAGAAGGTGGTCATCGTACCATTGTCCTTGCGAGTTTCACCAAGCTTGGCACGGATGGCCATGGATTGAACAGTAGATTGAGACGAAAAACTCGACTCCAGGATGTCCCACACCTCATGAGAGGACGAAGCAAAGAGAATGAGCCCGGCCACACCCTCACCCAAGGACGACTGGATGGCTGAGAGGATGGCTTGGTCCTGAGCGATCCATGCACGGAACATCGGATGATGTGGCGGTGGACATGGCAGTGTACCGTTGACGAACCCCTCCAAATAATGGCTGCGAAGAAGAGGGAGCACCTGAGCACACCAGTATAGATAATTGTCCGGTTTAAGCTTCACCGGAAGGAGGTGCGAGAATAAAAACCGTGGCGATGAGATCGCGGCCAGAGCAGCTTCGGCATCCACATATGGCGTCGGAGAGGGCATCGGTGCAGATGGCGCCGCAGCCGGTGCGTACAGGTGCGAGGGGCCGTACGGGTAGGGCGCCCCATAGGGCGGCGGAGCCGGTTACGCGCCCTGGCCAGGGTACATGCCATAGGAAGGACGCGCGGGTGGCAACGGGCCGTATGAGGCCGCGTACAGTGGGTAGCCGCCGTGAGTGGCATGGGCGGCATTGGCAACAGTAGGGCCGACTGCGGTGTAGATGGAGGCAGCCGGAGCAGGCGCGATCGCACGCATCTGGGGCGACACAGTAGGTGGCGGCGGCGCGGGCACAAGGGAGTGCACGGCAGCCGCCGGCGGCGACGGTTGCTGGGACCGGGCCGAGGCAGCAGGTGATGAAGATGAGACGCCGGCGTACAGCGAAGACACCGGGCCGGCGAAGAGAGACCCCGCCGATTGGGTCTGCAGGGGGCCGAGCGATCCGTCCGCCGTGTAGGGCGCAGTTCCGACGTTGAGGAGACGCGCGAGGGACGGCGGGAGGAACGAGTGATCCATGTGGACGGGGGCCGGCGGCAGAAGGGCGGGGAAGGAAACCGCGGTGCCGGCGGCGCTTGAGGCGACGGCGGCGGCTGGTGGCGGAGGCGGAGCGGAAGACATCAGATCGTTAGGTCAGATACCATATTAGACAAGGGTTTTAGGGTTTGTGGCACACCTCCAAACGTGGGGTGACCTTTTCATTATATAGAGAGGTACATAACGATGTACAACATAATTACAAGTGGGGCCCAGTATATACAAAGTCTAACACTAAGGGAGAAGAGAGAGTTGTGTGAGAGGAGGAAGAAGAAGATGCAGCGCTGCGAGAAGAGGCGGCGCCAACAGCCATGGCGGCAGCCGGCGGAAGGAGCGGCAGCAGAAGACGCGCGGGAAGGAAATGACTGGCGGTTGTGCTGTATTTTAGTGTTGTCCAAATTTTTTACGATTGGGCAGTAGTCTTTTCTTTAGCGGTATTGGGCAGTTGTTGGGGCCGTTTTTTCCCACAAGTAACTATGCGTCATTTTCGAAATTCGTGAACAACTTTTTTGAATCTGTGAATATATATATATATATATATATATATATATATATATATATATATATATATATAT
>NC_041381.1:129048999-129058204 GCF_002162155.2 Triticum dicoccoides | reverse complement strand
ATTTGTGAATCTTTTTTGAATCGATAGAAAAATTGGAATCAAAGAACTTTTTTTAATTCATGAACATTTTTTGAATTCATACACATTTTTGGATTGCCAGAATTTTGTTGAAATTCATGATTTTTTGAGTTCATAAAGAATTTTCAACTTCATGAACATTTTTTTAAAATTCATAATATTCTTTAAAAATGTATGAGCATTTGTTGAAATTGAAGTACATTTTTCAAATTCATGAAAAAAAATTATTTTTTTTTTACAAATTGCCAAAAAAAACTTGTTCCAAAGTCATGAACATTTTCTGAAATCACTATATTTTAGAAGAAGCAAAGAAACAAAAGAGTAAAAGGAAAAAAATGGGTACCCCGCAACGCACATGGGCCGATTCAAAAGCATGCACTGGGAGGGGTGGGCGTTTGAGAACGTGCAAGTGTACCTTG
Organism: Triticum dicoccoides; assembly: GCF_002162155.2. Taxonomy (NCBI): domain Eukaryota; kingdom Viridiplantae; phylum Streptophyta; class Magnoliopsida; order Poales; family Poaceae; genus Triticum; species Triticum dicoccoides. The sequence continues at coordinate 129,057,767 of NC_041381.1, read as the reverse complement.
TGCCTATCGATACGAGGTTATGTGGGGACACATCCAGGAGTTGGCCAATGTGATTGTATGGATGGAAACCGGAGGACCCTTGTGACTCGCTTAATGAGGTGAAGAGTAAACTCCATGCTTTGCACACACCCTCACAAGATGGGAAGCTAGCTCATTTGGATATGTGAGGACACATATTAGAGAAGTTTAAGAGGAATTCGCTAATCTTTGGTTGTTGCCGCATCGCGTCCGCCCGTCCCATGCTGAAGTCAAAATGACAGGCTTGTAGAGCTATACCACCAGGAGGAGACACTGTGGCGGTAGAGGTATAGAATTGAGTGGCTAGCAGCGGATGATAAGAACACACACACTTTTCCAATTAAAGGGCTAGCGCAAGAAAGAACATGATTCAAAAGCAAACAAATTCGATGGTCAGGACACCGGAGACTTTGCAGGAGATGGAAACCAAATGGCCCACTCCCAACCCATCAAATGTTCTGTTGGGTCCTCCCTCCCCCGAAGGAGTACCCTCTAAGCAGTTAGTCGTCGCTGCACTTTCGAATGAGAACTACGTCATGGGACTTCCTATATGACGCTCGACGCGTCAAATATGAGGCAAAACGCAAAGCGGGTGAGGTAGTTGAGGTTTCATATACAAAGGTGAAAGATCATGAATGTCGCCTACAGGGGGGGGTGAATAGGCGCTTTTAAATAATTACGGTTTAGGCTTCAACAAATGTGGAATAAAACTAGCGTTTAATTTGTCAAGCACAAAACCTAAATCAACTAGGCTCACCTATGTGCACCAACAACTTATGCTAAGCAAGATAAACAACTAAGTGATAGCAAGATATATACCATGTCATACTATGGCTATCACAAAGTAAAGTGCATAAGTAAAGGGCTCGGGTAAGAGATAACCGAGGCACGCAGAGACGACCATGTATCCCAAAGTTCACACCGTTGCGGATGCTAATCTCCGTTTGGAGCGGTGTGGAGGCACAATGCTCCCCCAAGAAGCCACTAGAGCCACCGTAATCTACTCACGCCCTCGCACAATGCAAGATGCCATGATTCCACTAAGGGACCCTTGAGGACGGTCACCGAACCCGTACAAATGGCAACCCTTGGGGGTGGTCACTGTCGGTGTCAAAACCGGCGGATCTCGGGTAGGGGGTCCCGAACTGTGTGTCTAAGGCTAATGGTAACCAGAGGCGGGGGACGCGATGTTTACCCAGGTTTGGGCCCTCTCGATGGAGGTAATACCCTACTTCCTGCTTGATTGATCTTGATGATATGAGTATTACAAGAGTTGATCTACCACGAGATCATAGAGGCTAAACCCTAGAAGCTAGCCTATGATTATGATTGTTGTTGTCCTATGGACTAAACCCTCCGGTTTATATAGACACCGGAGGGGGCTAGGGTTACATAGAATCGGTTACAGAGAAGGAGATCTACATATCCGAATTGCCAAGCTTGCCTTCCACGCAAAGGAGAGTCCTATTTGGACACGGGACGAAGTCTTCAATCTTGTATCTTCATAGTCCAACAGTCCGGCCAAAGTATATAGTCCGGATGTCCGAGGACCCCCTAATCCAGGACTCCCTCAGTAGCCCCTGAACCAGGCTTCAATGACGATTAGTCCGGCGCGCAGATTGTCTTCGGCATTGCAAGGCGGGTTCCTTCTCCGAATACTCCATAGAAGATTTTGAACACAAGGATCGTGTCTGGCTCTGCAAAACAAATTCCACATACCACCGTAGTGAGCACAATATCCCACAAATCTAATCTGTTGACAACTTTTCATAGCATGGCATCACGCCACGGCCCGGTCATTATTCGAACCGTTTTTTTTTTCAACCAGCCTGCCACTGCACGTGTTGCGAGGCAGTTTTATTCGCACGTCTTGTCAAAGCAGAGATCGTGTTCCCCTTATCACGGGATTCTCATCAATACGGGTGTGGGTAACCCAACCGTTCTTGTTAGTATGACTCTTCGATTTTAGGCAGGTTCCAAACGGCCACGTGGGGGACGCTTGATATTCGCCCTCTTTATAAAGGGGCCAAGGCCTATCCTTTTCTTCTCATGGTCGATCCTTCCCTTCCTTCACCTCGAGTTAAAACACCCAAGCCTCAAGCTAAGCGCTTCAAACCTTCAACCATGTCTGGATCCAACCTTCAAGGCCGGTGGATGGCCTCCTATGTCACGGAAGAGGACATCAAGAAGCTTAGGGAGGCCAGGTATCTCACCGCCAAAATCCCACACAGGCTGCCTGCTCAAGGGCAGGTCATCCCCACTCCCAAACCCAACGAGAGTGTCGTATTTGTTTCCCACTTCCTCTGAGGGCTAGGTTTTAGTCTTGATCCCTTCATGAGAGGGCTCATGTTCTATTATGGGCTATATTTCCATGATCTAGCTCCAGATTTCATCCTTCACATCTCGTCGTTTATCATCGTGTGTGAGGCCTTCCTCCGCATCACCCCACACTTCGGCTTATGGCTCAAGGCCTTCAATGTGAAGCCGAAGATGATCGATGGGCGACACGTAGAGTGTGGAGGTGCTACAATAAGCAAAGGCGTCGATGCCCCATGGCGAAAGGGTTCCTTCCCGGAGGTGTCCGATTTATGGCAACAGGAGTGGTTTTACATCACAGCTCCCTGGGGTACAAGTGGGCGGCCGCCCCGGTCTTCCGCTCGGGCCTCCGCCCCAACTGGCGTCATGGGTCAACAAGGGGCTGGACTGGGGGTCAGTTAATGATGTGCTGAAATTGCAAAGCCGCATTCGAGATCTCCTCAAGAGGGACGTCAGTCGTATGTGGGAGTTCAACCCGGAAGGACCACGAACTGTTCAACAATTCTTCAGCGTGGCGCTCAAAGAGATGTATGGATTGTTCTTCGGATCACAAATGAAGTGTCCGGACACCACCGAGGATGCGGGTCTCAACTGTAACCGTCCGGATACCCAAGTAAGTATTTCCTTGACCGAACATGTTGCCTTTTTATTTGTCACAACATCATTCTGAAAAATTGCTCTCTGCCAGGACTGGATAAGAAAGGCGGAGAGGATCAGGTGTTCAGCCCGCCTTCCCGAAGGATCACCGGATCCTGTACTAACCAGGATGCTCAAGCACGCACCTAATCAAGTGCCATCGGGAGAAGGTGAAGGGAGGAATAAAGAAGCCGAAAGTGGGCTTCACACATTATACATCCAAACCGGGGGAATTGGTGTCTCCACGAAGGAGGATAATTGGGGAGGTGAATCTAGAATCCCCTCTCCCCAAGGGAAGAAAAGGGCCGCCTCTGAAGACTTGGAAACGGAGGTTTCCAAACGAGGGAAGATGCCTTCGCCAGGGGGCCCTGCCCCGGAGGGCGTTCTTACCGCACAACGCCCGCAAGGGGGCCAGCCCTCGACCGAGCCGTAAGTGAACAAAAGTACTTTGGTAAATATACCCTTCTTCATCTTTGAGAACAATAATCGAGACATCTATCTTGCAGTCCGGCTCGTAGCCCTTCTCAACAGAGTTCTCTTCGGGGGATCTTCTTCCGGAGATGATGGAGAGCGAGATGCCTCCTCCTGCCTCCCCGACTCATGGGGCGGACGACCCTGAGGTGTCATCACGGAGGATTTCTCCTGATCCGCCAGGGCCAGAAGTTAACTCTTTGGTCGTCCAAAGTCCGGAGTATTCGGGTCCAAAGGAGAGCAACAGAAAGAGTCCGGGACCGTTCGGTGCACAGCCGGATATACTGATGGGTCTTCTGGAGCAAGTGGCTATATCAGAGGCGTAGGGTATGGTGGTTGAGAGGATTTCATCCACCAAAAGCGGGTTGAATGAAGCTTTTACGAGCCTGTTAAGAGGCTTTGAGGTACGCCAAGCAACATATGTGTATTTTGGACAGTACCGCACACGCTAGGTGTGCTCTATATAGGTAGTAGCCCCTGAGACTCTGGTTGCCATCCATAGGTGGCAAATAGAGGATCATAGTCCCAGGTAATGATAGCGCTGCTTTTATGTGCAGGCGGCTGAGGGTCCGGCGGCTGACCGGACTGCTGATTTTGCCGAAGTGAAGCTGCAGCTTGACGTGGCGGATGCTGACATCGCGCTTGTGAACAAGCGGCTTGACGAGGCACAGGGTATGTATTTTCGGCTTGTCAGCAAATGTTAAGAGGAGCATGATGCTAGTATCTATAATATGTTGTGACTGCAGATGGAGCTGCTGCCGTGGAGACCCTTCGGGCAGAGCTTGCCCGAGCCAAGGAACAAGCCATAAGAAGCGATGCGGCAGCCCTAAAGGTGACCGAAGAGTTAGAAGCCGCACAGGCTGCTCATCGCCAAAGCAAAGATAAGATAGCCAAGATGGCTATTGAGCTAAAAGATGCCACCGGCCACTATGAGCTCCTTGAAAAGGAAAGCCAAGCGAAAGCGGCTGACCTGAAGAAGGCCTTGGAGGCAGCCAAGGAAACTCGCTCTGAAATTAGAGGAATAAGGGAAGAGCTCCGTGAAGACGGAGATATCACGGCTGGGAGGCCTTTTTTGTTGTGGATGAAGTTCGGAGATCCGAAGTATGCCCCTCTGGATCAGTTATGGAGTGTTGCAGACGCGTATGTGGACTTGGCAAAGAGTGCTGCTGATGCGACTGAGTTTTACAAAGATCGGAAAGATCATGAGGTGGAAAGGTTGTTCTGGTCGCAGTTCAGTGCCCCGACGCATCCGGTGCCGTTGAATGAAAAGATTGCCGCATGGGCCGAGCTCCATATGTTGTCCGGGCTTGCTATGAGGTCTATCGTGGATCATCTTTGGCCGAAGGGACCAAGGCCAGACAGTTATTTTGGTTTGGTGCAACAATTCCTTGGTGCTGTATCGCATATCGATGATGTGAAGAGGTCGGCGTGCATAGAGGGTGCGCGGATGGCTCTTGCCCATGTTAAAACATATTGGGCAGGGATGGAGGCCACCGCTATTGCGACCCGGGGTACGATGGGAGGCCAGGACCCAGCCGAGCACTATTTTGAAGAAGTCCTAGAAGGCGCCCGTTTAATAGAGGCTCAGTGCTCGAAGAGTAACATGTTCGAGTGACATGTATTTGTAAAAACAATGTTATTTTGATTATAAAGGCTGTGTTTATACTTTTGCCTAAAAGTATTATAGTGCCTCCCGTGCGGCCGTTTATGTATGTATATACCCTGAAAGTTTGCAGTCGTCGGCTTCAGCCCCCATGCATATAATGCGGGAGTGTTCGAAAAAGCGCGTAATCACACTTGATCCAACGTCTTGGTCCATTAAGGAGGTGATAGCACGGCGAACCAGGCAATCGGACTATATAGCTTTAACACTTTCACTTAGCCATAGGAGTTTGACGGTGGGGCTACTAAATAGCCCCTGGTGCTTCTGCGTTCATCCGAATACGGTGTGCATCTGTACATGACCGGGAAACTGGTCCTTCATTAATGCGGAGGAATCACGAAGATTTCGCTGAGTCATCGAGTGGTTGACCAGTCTCGCGCTATATCATGACAGTCAGTTTTCGGCTTTCTCTATTGAGGTGCTCATGCAGATGTACCAGGGCACAATCGCAGTAGTTCTCCCGGTGCCACCTTAGCCGATAGAGTGGAACGTAAGGTAGCAAAACACGGGAGCCGGGCAAACCCAACATTTGACCAAAGACATGATCCGGAGCTGATGCATATAAGGCCAAACTCGCGAAGCCGAACACTCCCTAAGGTATTCGGACTTTACAACATATACTGGGCTGAGTAACTCCCTCGATAATGAGCCCTGAGTTTCCAGGTACATGCATTAGTCTGGCGTGACGAAATGCCATTAACGCCAGTATCCCTCCCGGTTGTGTTAAGTGTTCGGAGGGTATGAAACAACAAGAGACATTAAAAAAGGTTTATGCAGGGTATTAATCTAAAAAGAAACCTTTGAGCGGGGCCCTGCTGCACATCTGCGCCTTTGTCTCTGTTGTGCCGTATCCTGGAAGGGTGTAGCACGATGATCATCTATAAAAAGGAAAAACCCAGGTGAAAGACTTCGTGCGAAAAGTTGGTTATTCTGAACGAACGGTGAAAATGCAACCTGTTATTGTATTAATAGGGTCAAGCCGAACTATGGGCTTTTTTACATGCGGGCAGCCCCTAGCACCACCTATGGGGGTATATCAATTGACCCAAGCTCAGGTTTATCTGGGCTGTTTACAACTGGTGGTGAGCCGGACTCGTCTAAACGTGTCCATGGTCTTGACGACCGATCGTTTATTCTGGTTGGAGAGGTCGTTCAGTGTTCGGCTACTGGAGCCGCCACATATTCTTCCGCACGTAAGGAATGCTCTGTATTTCCGCTAACTGTTATGACGCCACGTGGACCGGGCATCTTAAGTTTAAGATAGGCATAGTGCAGTACTGCGTTAAAACGAGTGAAGGCCGTTCTTCCGAGTAGTGTGTGATAGCTGCTTCGGAATGGAGCGATGTCGAAGATTAATTCTTCGCTTCTGAAGTTGTCGGGAGAACCAAATACAACCTCTAATACTAGAGAGCATGTGCAACAGGCCTCTACGCCTGGTATTACTCCTTTAAAGGTAGTATTACTTTGGCTGATTCTTGACGGGTCTATCCCTATTTTGCGGACAGTGTCCTGATATATCTGATTAAGACTGCTGCCGCTGTCCATAAGGACTCGGGTGAGATGGTATCCGTCAATTATTGGGTCGAGCACCAAGGCAGCCGATCCTCCGTGCCGGATACTAGTCGGATGATCCCTGCAATCAAAGGTGATCGGGTAGGCCGACCAAGGATTGAACTTGGGGGCGACGGGCTCTACAGCGTATACGTCTTGGAGTGCACGCTTGCGCCTTCTCTTTGGTATGTGAGTTGCGTAAATCATATTCACTGTTTTGACTTCTGGTGGGAATTTTTTCTGTCCCCCAGTGTTCGGCTGGCGAGGCTCATCCTCGTCTTCGCTTGGTGTCTCCCTCCCTTTGTGTTCGGTGTTTAGCTTGCCGGCCTGCTTGAAAACCCAACACTCTCTATGGGTGTGATTTGCAGGTTTTTCGGGGGTGCCATGAATCTGACATAATTTGTCTAGAATCTTATTTAGTCTGGACGGTCCATCTCCGCTTCCTTTAAATGGCTTTTTCCGTTGACCGGGTCTAGAGCCCCTGAATCCGGCGTTGACCGCCGTGTTATCTGGGTTGCCTTCATTGTTTCGACGCTTGTTTTTATTGCGTCGTGGCTTCCCGTTGCCATCTCTGACTTCGGATGTGCCTGGGTCACTGGTGCCGCTATGGGCCAGCCAACTGTCCTCGCCCGCGCAAAAGCGGGTCATAAAGCTTGTTAGGGATGCCATTGTCCTTGGCTTTTCCTAGCCGAGGTGTCTGGCAAGACATTCGTCCCGGACACTGTGCTTGAAAGCCGCTAAGGCTTCGGCATCTGGGCAGTCAATGATTTGATTCTTCTTAGTGAGAAATCTGTTCCAAAGCTTTCGGGCTGACTCTCCGGGCTGTTGAATTATGTGACTTAAATCGTCTGCATTTGGAGGTCGGACATAGGTCCCTTGAAAATTGGCCCTAAAGGCATCCTCAAGCTCTTCCCAACTTCCAATTGATTTTTAGGGGATGCTTTTCAACCAGTGCCGAGCTGGTCCTTTCAACTTGAGGGGTAGGTATTTGATGGCGTGGAGATCATCTCCGCGAGCCATGTGGATGTGAAGGATAAAGTCCTCAATCCAGACCACAGGGTCTGTTGATCCGTCGTATGCCTCTATGATCATAGGTTTGAATCCCTCTAGAAATTCATTATCCAGCACCTCATTGGTGAAGCACACGGGATGTGCGGCACCCCTGTATTTGGATGTGTCATGGCATGCTGTCGACGGTTGTTGTGTTCGGTGTTGATTCCAAGCTGGAATTCAGTCAATATGATCGTTTTGGTGGCTGTGATCCTGCGCCGGAGCATGCTTCCTAGATCCATAGATGGACCTGGCCATACCGGATTTTTTGTCCAGGAGCTCACGTAAATTGTGTGCTGACTTGTGTGCAGCATCATTAGCTGCCCTGTCGCGGCCACGGGGTGGTCGGTTCGGTTGATCGACCGTTTTATTTTTCGGCTGAATGGGCTCTATAGCCTCATCGTCAAATTCGGGCAGCAGCTTGCGCTTTGGGTACCTCTTTGTGTGGCAATCGCCATCGTATTTTTCTTCAGTGTCGAGTACCTTATTCCATCTGCGATTGAGCGTATCCTGCGCGGCCTTAAGCCTTTGCTTCTGCTTCTTCAGGCTCCTTGCGGTGGCTATAAGCCTTCTATGGAGGTTCTCTTGTTCCAAGTGTTTTTCCAGGATGATGAATGCATCATCGTCCGGACTGTTATCCTCTCCGAAGACAGGTTGATGAACTTTACCCTCGGGATCGTTTTCATCAGACATCTGCTCCGGAATACGTTCACCGTCCCCTGGCTCATCCTGCTCCATCGCTGGGTCCACGGGGTCGTCATTTCCTTTGGAGTTAACTGATACGTCTCCGTCGTATCTATAATTTTTGATTGTTCCATGCCAATATTCTCCAACTTTTATATACTTTTGGCAACTTTTTATACTATTTTTGGGACTTCACATATTGATCCAGTTCCCAGTGCCAGTTCGTGTCTGTTGCATGTTTTTTGTTTCGTAGAAACACAATATCAAACGGAGTCTAAACGGGATAAAAACGTACGGAGATTTTTTTGGAATATTTATGATTTTTGGGAAGTGAAATCAACGCGAAACGGTGTTCGGGGTGGTCACGAGGTAGGGGGCG